>NW_013952569.1:702260-717150 GCF_001266775.1 Austrofundulus limnaeus | reverse complement strand
TTTTGCTGCTGCTGCGCCTGGTTCAACTTCTGCTGCTGCTGCGCCTGGTTCAACTTCTGCTGCTGCTGCGCCTGGTTCAACTTCTGCTGCTGCTGCGCCTGGTTCAACTTCTTCGGCTGCTGCGCCTGGTTCAACTTCTTCGGCTGCTGTGGCACCTGTTGGTTCGGTTGTTGTCCTTGTTGCTTTTTCACCGGTTCTTTAACTTTAGATGCTTCACCTTGAGCTCTGCTTTGACTACTGTCGTTGTTGTCGTTGTTTAAGTCAATAAGCACCAGGCCAGGACGATTCGGGTGAATGCTGCAGAACGTGGAGCTGGACGGCTGGGATGTCGAAGCCGTCAGGTGGGCTGATTTTGACACAGGCTTCTGGATGTGGCTGCCACTTTTTACACTGTCCAAATTACTTTTGCTCCCACCCGCCTTAGGTGGAGCATTTCCAACGTCTTTCTCAATGCCAGCAGTATATTTGCTAGTGTGTCCATAGTCAATCACTTTGCTTGGTTTAAGAACAATGGATTGGATTTCATCCTGGAACGGCGCTGCAGCCCTAGAGCCACTCACACTTTCAATGGGTGGAGGTTCGCTGTAAGGTTTCGATGGAGCTGCAGTTCGCTGTGCCTTTTTCAGTTGGATCTCCCTCAAGATGAAAGGCAGGTTTTGAGGCGTGATCTGGTCTTCTGGATATGTGATGAGCTGTTCCAAGTCCTCTTTTTCAAGTCCAAATTGCAGGAGGATGTTAGAAGCTGATTCTGAAGTGTACTTGGGCCGACTGGGCTCGGCAGGCAGTGCAGATCTCTCTGGCACCTTCCTCTCGTAGTTACCAAAACCCGGAATGGACGGCGTGTCACACATCCCTTCGTTGGAGATGTTAAACCTACCGTCACCACTGTTTACAAAGTTGGAAGAAGCAGATGAATACATTTTTGAGGGATCATCCTCTTGGGTCCTTTTGAACATAGGCAACCAGTCCAAGGACCTACTAGTACTGTCAACAGTGGAGGGTCTGTGTCCTTGCAAAGCTGAGGGTGCCATATAAGATGGCACCTCGGTGTTTGAAGGAGGAAACCCTTGTCTTTGAGTGCTGATGAAGGGAATGCTCTGGTTCAAAGGCTGATGCCTCACCTCCTCCTTGGGTCTGCCAATATTCAAGTCTAAGCACCTCTCGATGTCGTCGTCCACAGTTATCCTACTTCTCTCAGGTATGTAGTTTCCTGGAGGTGCTAGAGGGGGTGGTAGAAACCCTCCGGATGTCCCAAGAATCAAAGGAGGTGGTCCAGAAGGGTAGCTGGACCCAGGCTCAAGGCGAGGCAACCCTGTCCGAGGATCCCTTTCTGTCTGTCCACTGGAGAGTCCATATTGCCCCTGGGAGGAAGTTTGCGTCCCAGGAACAAAAGGGTTGAAGAGAGGATGGGACATGGTGTTGGCGATCTTCAGAACGTTCAGAAGATTGATGGCCACAGCAGTCGGTGAAGGCGGTGTTGTGGAAAGGCGTGAAGATGATGCGTTGGAGTTCAAAGTCGTAACTCGGCCACCAACGGTGAAAACATTGTTCATCTGCGTCAGTGCAAGCCAAGCCTTTAGTTGAGCCAACCGCAAGGATGCAGCCTGCCCTCCGGTCAGTGGCGGGTTTGCAGAAAGCCCTCCAAAAGGGGGGCTTGCTAGAGGCCCTGGAGCAGGACAATGGGGAGAATGCTCCAATAGCAAAGAAAAGCTGAAAAGTTTAAAGAAAAACAAAGCAAGAGAAGGGGGTTACTGAGTGAGACAAAACTTTTCAGCAATGCGGATGAGTTATCCAACATTTGGAAGAACCCTCCCCATTTGTCTAGTCTCTAGTCAGTGTAATTTGTACTGTATGTCTTCACTACAAAAACTGAGTATATATAAAAATAATCATAAAAAGAAAAAATAGTCATGATAAATGATTCGTCGGATGAAATTTGTTGTCTGAACACAGAAAAGAGAAAATACAGCTGTTCTGACCAACAATAGCTCTGTGGAAATTAATGTTAAATATTTAGTTCATAAATGCAGCCCAAAATGTTTCAGCGTCATTCAGCCACATATTGTAAAAAAATAATAATAAAAAAATAAAAAATAAAAAAACAGAAAAACAGCTAAAAGTAGTTTTTCTTGTCAATTTTTTATAAAAAGAAAAAAACCATTAAAGTAATATAAAGAGCCACTTTAGAGAGACTGAATGGTCACAGGTTACAGACTTCAATGCGCTGAACGGTGTGTAATACTCCATCTATAATAAAAGACAAAAAAAAAAAAACACACAACTGACATTTGCAAAAAGTATATCTCATTGAGGAAAAATTAAAATAAAGTTTTGCCTAAACTATAAAACTCATCTAACATAAAAAGGTGAACACAGAGCTAACTAAAACAAAAAGAAGACAGGTAATACAGCTTTAACAACTAAATTTCATGATTAAGTAAAAATAAAACAGCTACAAAATGAGGATGATGTTACTTTATAAAACACCACTATCTTAACTCCACTCCATTCTGTTTGGTCACCAAAATAAATCTTGAAAATTAAAAAGTAATAATAAAAATTTTGCAGGTGAACCTGCAGTGAGGAAAAATAAAATGATCATTTTTCTTCCAGGTGGCAACGAGCTTCACGTCTGGTGGTCCCTCTGTCTTCAGACGATGCATCCATGGATTCTGCACAGTTCGCCGGTGAGTCGAGGCCGCTCGTCAGGGTCTCTGGAAAGTCTGAAGCTCCAGGACGCTTCGTGGTTTCAACATTTTGTTTTTCAACTGCTTAAAGAAAACTACTAGCACAACATATTTCTGCTGAAGTTCAACAAATGCATGACTTAATAATAGTAGTGTAGAAAAAAAGTCCTATTTTAAAGAATAAAATGGGCTTACAATACTTGTTACAATCAATACAACCTCTGTACTTTTGGAACAAATAACTTTAACAGTCACGTTAATCTAACATTTTATTGCAAGTATTTAAAGAAATTAAATACATGCATTTTTGTGTTAAAATTATTGAATCCATTCCCAGGTTTCTGCCTGATTTAAAGTTTTTATGAGATGGGATGGTAGAGATGGTGAGGATACCCAGTCAGCAGGAAGATGGACATTCAGGTGGAAGTGAAGGAATAAAAAAATAAAATCAGATTTTTCTTTTCCAGTCATTTGTTCTCATAACAGGAGGAAACAGTCACAGAGACTGGAAGTGAGGAAACAAGCTCTGGGCTCGAGGCTCTTCCGTGTTTTGGGAGGCTACGTGAACCATCTTTTTCCAAAGAATATCTCTGCAACATCATGATCTACATGCACATGACGCAAACCTCGTACATCTTTACCTTTTCAGGCACAGATAACAAATTAATCCTTAAAAAATCCATAGGATTATATTACTATGTGACAGATTTAACATCAATGCATTTATTTAGGCGTTATGTCAATAGGAAAAACGTCAAAACACCAAAAAACACATAAATGTCATCATGCTAACGTTAGCATCCGCCAGGCCTGGTTTAAGAAGGGCGTCACAAAACTAAACAGGAAGTGGCGATTTTCCCTCGCGCTTAATCTTTACATCAACTTTTTGTTACATACCACTCGTTCTTCGCCCACTTTCGATCAGCCTAAACGCCTCCCGGGGTCGATGGAAGTGTTATTTTAGCTCCATACTTCGGCTAGTTTGCTTTCAGGTGACAGGTCATCGGTGAAACGGAAGTAACGTGGTGAAGGCCGAAACTTCCGGTATGAGTGTGCCCACAGCTTTCAGAGTAAAAGCACTGACGATTACGCAGCGGGTTTGCACCATTTATATGACGGCACAATTTTGTGGCGCAGAAGTTGGGTGGGGTTTTCACACTACTAACACGGCTTATAGTTAATTTTGGATAAATATCCAAATAAAACTCAAATTACAGGGTTGGTTGTGTGTAGGATGACAAATCCACCGCTATAAATTATTATTTTCTTCTTATAAGGAAAGATTAAACTCCTATCACTCGTAGCCACTTTTAGTGGTGACAAAAAGGAGCGGATGTTTTAATAACTCAACTTTAAATTTAAGTCTTTTTGGCCAGTATGAGGCAGAGATAAGCAGGTACAAACTCATGTCTCTCCTTCACCTCTTTACCAGTATTGGTTGGCTCTGCTCCTTGTAGCCTCACAGTTCCACCTGCCTCCCTCTCATTTACACAGCTGACTTACACTCACCGGCCACTTTATTAGGTACACCACGCAAGTAACGGTTTTGTGGTCATATATGGACATGGTCAGCAACAATACTCAGGTAGGCTGTGGCGTTGCAACGATGCTCAATTGGTACCAAGGGGCCCAAAGAGTGCCAAGAAAAGATTCCCCACACCATGACACCACCACCACCAGCCTGAACCGTTGATACAAGGCAGGATGGATCCATGCTTTCATGTTGTTGACGCCAAATTCTGACCCTACCATCCGAATGTCGCAGCAGAAATTGAGACTCATCAGACCAGGCAACGTTTTTCCAATCTTCTCTTGTCCAATTTCGATGAGCTTGTGCAAACTGTAGCCTCAGTTTCCTGTTCTTAGCTGAAAGGAGTGGCACCCGGTGTGGTCTTCTGCTGCTGAAGCCCATCTGCCTCAAAGTTCGACGTACTGTGCGTTCAGAGATGCTCTTCTGCCTACCTTGGTTGTAACGGGTGGTTATTTGAGTCACTGTTGTCTTTCTATCAGCTCGAACCAGTCTGCCCATTCTTCTCTGACCTCTGGCATCAACAAGGCATTTCCGTCCACAGGACTGCCGCTCACTGGATGTTTTTTCTTTTTCGGACCATTCTCTGTAAACCCTAGAGATGGTTGTGCGTGAAAATCCCAGTAGATCAGCAGTTTCTGAAATACTCAGACCAGCCCTTCTGGCACCAACAACCATGCCATGTTCAAAGGCACTCAAATCACCTTTCTCCCCCATACTGATGTTCGGTTTGAACTGCAGGAGATTGTCTTGACCATGTCTACATGCCTAAATGCACTGAGTTGCCGCCATGTGATTGGCTGATTAGAAATTAAGTGTTAACGAGCAGTTGGACAGGTGTACCTAATAAAGTGGCTGGTGAGTGTATTTTTCTTCTTTCGAGCTCAAAAATCCACCTCTCCAAATTGTCTTCCACCGCCTGTTCTCACCACAGAACTGGAATTTGTTTCATGTGACTAGAAATAAATCATGCTATTCAGAGCATAATAATTTAGTTTTCTGTATTTTAGGTAAACTAAATCCTTTGTTTGTTGGCCACCATACTACAACAGAGTATTAGGGCCACATAACGAGATTTGTTTAATTTTTTTTAATTACAAGAATAAAGTCAGAATATTACGATAGAATAAGGAGGAAATGAGGAACAGAAAATGGACACATCATGTAAGATTATGACTTTTTTCATAATATTATGACTTTTCTCGTAATATTACAACTTTATTTTCGTAAAACTATGACTTTGGCTTCTTAATATTATGACTTTAATCTCGTAATACTTTATTGTCATAATATTAATTTAAAAATGTTGTGTGGCTCTAAATACTCCGTCGTACCATACAACTGACATTATTTACAATAATACAAAAAAGTGATAAGCCTGGTTCCTGATAACTGGAATGCTAATCAGTGATGATGTTCTTAATTTAGTGCCTCGTGCACCCAAAGCTTGCGACTGTGGAAACACTGGAAACCCAACAAAGCATTTTGAGATTCTAAAACTGGATCTGTGTCCTGGATCCAGGGCCAGAATATGAGCTTGAAGTCTTCGATAATGAACAGCTATTGACTTTACAGACTATTGAGTCAACAGTTTATCAAAAGGCAATGATGAATGTATTTCAATGAAGGATCACTCTCTGTTGGGGGATTGCTGCAAATTACCAATATATCCCCTTCATCCCCTCTCCTGGACCAGGGGGCTTAACACCCGAACACAGCACGACAGCTGGCTGGCCGAGCTCCCAGGGTGTGTGCTGGTGTGTGTCGTGTGTGTGTGTCTGGAAGGAGGTATCGAACCAAAACGGGGTTCAGTTTATTTTCAGCTGTCATCGCTGCCCTGACAGAGGTTCGGAGCAGTGACCTCAACACAGATTTCACATGTATTAACTTAACGCCCAACACGCAATTTTATTCTGTATTCTTTCATCATCTTCTCGCCACATTAAATTTTCAGCACTTCATCGCAAAAATGTTTATAAATTTATTCAGAATCTCTGATTGAGTTTTTCTGAGTCAGAGCGTTTTATTTTGTTAAAACATTAGAGGTTTGTTGTCAGCTGCCAGTTATCAGTTATCAGGTAAATATTAACTTTGAGTTGACAACTTTTAACTGCTGCTAACAGAAAAACAAGTGAGATGTGAATCAGCATAAAAAACAGAGGTGTAGTACAAACACTTTGCTACTTTCCTTAAGGTTATCTGTACTTCAGTAATATATTTTTTTTTTACATTTTCACGAAATTATCTGTTCCTAGTCTTTACTGCTTCATTTCAACATTTGCATTATGATATAATATTATATTTAGAAAAATGTATTCAGGAAATCATCTCCCAACAAATGTCATTTTGGAACTTCTAACTAATACTTCTACTTTTAATACGTAAGTACATTTTATGTCAGATACTTTACAGTAAACATTTGTTTTTAAATCCTTCAGTTGGGATCAAAATAGAGTGGAACTGCAATGGTTTGGTCTGAATTCCTCCTTAATGCAGCTCACCAAGCCCCACCCCTTTTCTGGGGCGTGTCTCAGAACATCTTGGAAGCATTTTTAGGCAGTCTCTTTAAACTCCGCCCCCTCCTGCTTCCAGACTTGTAACATAATAGGTTAGAAAAGTCATAGAAAATAGAGAAAACTGAACATACAGAAAAATATGACCCAAACAATATGTAAAGATGTCCATGCAGCACCAGGAGAGACTAATTTCAAATTTTCTGCCTCCTAGAGACTCCAAGTACACAACAAAATGTATTTAAAGGCTAAAAAAGTAAATTTTGCATATGTACCCTTTAACTCTAGTATCACTTTGAGGTACTTTATACAAAAGAAAATATGAACTGATGAAAATTTGTTGTCAACAAATTTGGATTTTTCAAATTAAAAGCACAAAAAGGTTAAGTATTCCTTATTGTGAATAATTAACATGTTGAGGTCGGACAGCTGAAGTATTTCACCAAAAATACCCACGATTAGAAAGTTCAGTGTTACACTAATTGGAAATAAATCAAATTTTCTTGCATTCAGTCAAGTCAAAGGCTGTTTTATTTTGTACAACTTAGATTTGTGGTTACAAGAGCAGAAGATCAAACCAATATTTGACATTTTCTCCACACAGGCACTTGTTCCCCTCAGGGGTTATGAAAATTAATAGTCGGTTATGTTAATTATTCAATGCCGTCCAAATCATCACCTCTTTCAGCTGTTGACCTCAGCCGACATGCCCCGTCCTAACTGACAGCTCCCAGATCTTGTCCTGTGGGCGGGTCCTCAGACACACCCGGCAACAAGACAGAAGGCTTTAAACCCCCTCACGCAACAAGTCCAAACTGTAACCCCAAACCAGGCAGACCCCCCAGCTGCACATGTCAGGGTCATAAAACCTCTCTGCAGCTTCAGGTTTGTCACGCTTTCTCAGGAGAATATTTATCTGATTTTAAATAGAAGAGGGAGATTGTTGGAATATAAAAGTGACGTGTGCCTGGGTGTGCTGCGTAAACTGATCCTCGGAGATTCGCTGGTGTCCTCTCGTGTGCAGTTAGATGAGTTCTAATAAGCTTTGATGAAAATAAATCACCTCTGACTCAGAGAAAACTCATCACCATGAGGTCCGGACATGTGGGGCTTAGACGAGGTGAGACTGTTGATTAGTCCTCTGGCTGAATGCGCAGAGATGAGAAAGAATTTTATTTTTAAATCGCAAAGGCAAATATTTCATTTCATATTGCAGCACTGATCCAAATTTATGTTTAGTCCTCCTACTGCCTCCATTAGTGGTATCAAAATTCAAAACTTGGTCCAAGCCAAGGGCCACTTTCTGTCAATATAAAAAAAGTTTTAATTCTTATACAAATACAAACTACATTTTCAAAAATATATTTTATGTCATATTTAGAACATACAATCCCTAACGGATAAAGAAAAAAACAACAAATTTAGAAAGCATTCATTCCCACATAGTAAAATAAATTAATCTGAATTTGTCTTGGCAGTTCTGGCTCACATAAGGCACTAAAAAATCGGTCCAGATACCTCAAAGAATGACAGCCCTTTGGTGACCCATATGTGGTTTTCTATAAACCAAATCACATCAAGACGAGTTGTGAAATGCCATTTTAAAAACAGCGCCATCATTGCCAGATCTGGCCCACATCCATTTGACAAACCACTTGCATGCCAGCCGTGCCAGCTTAATACCTGACCTGGCCCACAACTGTCTACTATGTGGGTTTCTTGGGCCATACTCTTTATCAACATCTTTTTCTTTTATTATTTTTTGGAGTTACATTTGTGACATGGTTTATGTGGCCCAAATTTGTCAATGCCACAAGTGGCCCGGGTGTGGTTTGGTTTACGTGGCCCAAGTGGCCTAGTTGTGTTTTGTTTTATGTGGCACCAATCTGTCAATGCCACAACTGGCCCAATTGTGGTTTGGTTTATGTGGCACAAATCTTTCAATACCTTAACTGGCCCAATTGTGGTTTGTCTATGTGGCACAAATCTGTCAATGCCACAACTGGCCCAGCCATGGTTTGGTTTATGTAGCAGAAATATTTCAAGGCCACAAGTAGCCTGGGTGTGGTTTGGTTTATGTGGCCCAAGTGGCCCAGTTGTGGTTTGGTTTATGTGGCCCAAATCTGTCAATGCCACACATGGTCCAATTGTGTTTTGCTTTATGTGGCACCAATCTGTCAATGCCACAACTGGCCCAATTGTGGTTTGGTTTATGTGGCACAAATCTTTCAATGCCACATCTGGCCCAATTGTGGATTTTATGTGACCCAAAACTGGCTGTCAATGCCACAACTGGCCCAGCCATGGTTTAGTTTATGTAGCAGAAATATTTCAAGGCCACAAGTGGCCTGGGTGTGGTTTGGTTTATGTGGCCCAAGTGGCCTAGTTGTGGTTTAGTTTATGTGGCCCAAATCTGTCAATGCCACACATGGTCCAATTGTGTTTTGGTTTATGTGGCACCAATCTGTCAATGACACAACTGGCCCAATTGTGGTTTGGTTTATGTGGCACAAATCTTTCAATGCCACAACTGGCCCAATTGTGGTTTTGGCACAAATCTTTCAATGCCACAACTGGCCCAATTGTGGTTTGATTTATGTGGCCCAAATTTGTCCGTCAGTGCCACAACTGGCCCAGCCATGGTTTGGTTTATGTAGCAGAAATATTTCAAGGCCACAAGTGGCCTGGGTGTGGTTTGGTTTATGTGGCCCAAGTGGCCCAATTGTTTGTTATGTGGCACAAATCTGTCAATGCTACAACTGGCCCAATTGTGGTTTGGTTTATGTGGCCTAAATCATTCAACATCACAACTGGCCCAGTTGTGGTTTGGGTTATGATGCCCTAACCTGTCAATGCCTCTAATTGCCTGGTTGTGATTTGAGTTATGTGGCCCAAATTTATCAATGCCACAACTGGCCCAACCATGGTTTATATAGCAGAAATTTGTCAAAGCCACAATTGACCCGGTCGTGGTTTGGTTTATGTGGTGCTGGCCCAAGCATGAACCACCTCTGTCAAACCACATCTGGTTCACTAAAGGGCCGTTGCTCTTTGCGTCTTCTGGATTGAGTGTTAGTGCATTGTGTGGGCCAGAACTGACAAATTTTGCTATGTGGGATTTTTTTTCACAATCCAGAAAATCTGTTAACAAAGGAAAACCCTCATGAAACACCAAATTAATTGACTTTAAAATAAGAAGAGAACACAGAAAATGATAAAAGTCAGTTTGTTTTGTTGCTCTTTGCACTCCAAAAAGCAAAAGTTAAAACTTTCGTAGCTTAACAGTTGGGCGACGGTCATGAGGAGAATGTACCGATCACAGAGACAAAAAGAGAAACCACAAAACTATCTTACATTTCAAATATTACTCTGACGAGCCAGATAAAAAGCTAACAGGGGCCAGATTTGGCACACGGGCCTTGAGTTTGACACGTATTCGACCCAAGGGGCAGCAATTGAGAAACTTCAGTATCTGTTTCCAGTTCTTCTGCTGCATTTATTTGTTTTAGCTTTTATTGAAATTATCCTATCAGAAAACAACTTTCACTCGATGAAAAACAAGTTTTCTGATTCTCGAATGGTACAAAGTTGCTGAACGAGGCAATCCGTCAGCAGGAATCCTCCGATGTGAAAACCTAGAGAAGTCTTGGATCTGACTTCACAGGTCCACTGAGCGAGGCGGAGGGCGGAAAATGAAAACCGATACGTAGACGGTGGATTTAGTTTGAGTTACATCATCAGACCGCGGCCTCAGTTACAGCGAAGACTTTTCATCACATGCAGCTCCGTGTCATCGTGTCTCAGACGCAGTCACACGCTTGACTCTGGATCAGCTGAACCCGCCTGAACACCCTTACTATTATAAGAAGCTAAAAATATAAATTAAAAAAGGAAGCTTTGTTTATTTAGATTTTACTCCATTCTTTAGTTGTGATTTGTGGAATAAATGTGTCTAAACCAAACGTAAATGTGAATTTAAACACATAATGTTTAAAAATCTCATCAAAGAGTTGTGGCTTCGTGCTGACAACCAGTCCAGACGTATCGCACTCAAACGTTTCCTGACCTGGAAACTCTTTTCACGATCGGATGAACAAAAGAGGTCAGAAGATCTGCTCAAAACCTGAAGCCAGTTCGAAATAAAACCATAATGTAATTTTTTTCTACATTTAATGATGTTTCTGCTAATGTCTGTGTCTGTCCTGTTAGCAAAATATCGTATAACTCACTGAAGGAATTCAAGTTTTACACAGTAATCACTGATAATCTACAAATAATTCACTTTTAGAATCAAACCCATTCAAAAAAGCAACGTTAGCAAAAACAAAAACTACTACACCTGTCAGTTTGACAAAAAAGGAGCTAAAGTTAGCCTTGACTGCTGCAGGCTGAAAACACACGAGCGCTGCTAATCAACTAAAATAAACAAGGACATGACCAATAAAACTATTTGCATCCACCGGGTTTATCTCTGGTAATAATAATAGCCAAAATGTCTTATTAGCCATCATTCAACATCTCGACACCTCGAAGCAGTGAAACCCAACCCACAGTGTGGTCCTGGTTCGTTCACTGCACACCTTCAACACGACACGTTTATGTCAAACAAAGACGAAGACGATGAAAATATTTTAAAAACTGAGTTATCTCTTTTATATCATGCAATAAATAAAGAAATAAATGTGATTTGGTGAAGCAGTCCGAATATACTGTACGTTTCTGCTTTGATGGTTTCCCTCCAGATGATGTTCATGACAGTGGCACTAATGCACCCCCATACCATCAGAGAGGTTTTTAAAACTATGCTTTGATCAAACTTAGTTTTACTGAGGAACACATCTAACACATTCTCACTCCCGACTCGTCACATACTGACGCTTTTCCAAGGTTCCCTTTGCGTCTTATTTTGACGTGTTGGGTACATCCTTCACGTCAGTTATTGACGCACCAGGCCTTTCCGGGTTCTCTCGGCGTCCGGTTTTGACGCGTCGGGACGCAAAATATAGGGGTCTTTGAGTTGGGGTTCGTGGTTAATATTAGGGATCAGGGTTCATGGTTAATTTAGGTAATGGGTTAGGGATAGGATGTCTAGAGCAAACGTTAAGTAATTTTAGGGTTTGGGACGGTTAGTTTTTGGGCATTTTCTACACTTTCTGAAATTATGACAACAGATTCCGTCCCGTCTCGTCAATAACTGACACGAGGGGGGTACCCGACAAGTCAAAACCAGACGCAGAGGGAACCTTGGAAAAGTGTCAGGGTTTCCCTCAAAGGTTCAGTAACAGTTCAGAACAGGAAACGTCTGAGCACCACTAACAAACACTACCTGAGCTCTTCCTGGTGTTTCCTGCATAGAAACAGTCTTTTACCATGTCCCCTTATAAACACAAAAAAACTACGACGTGTACGACTTAGTAAATGTGAAATAATAAATACAAAAATACTATTAAAAGTAAAATTTAAAGTTTTACTCACTGCTGCCATTTTGAATGGAACTCTCCCACTTTTGAATGGAACTCTCCCACTTTCCAACAAGGAATTCCCACTTGAGGGGGCATTTTAGTTAAAATTCACACTTGTAAGTGGGAAGTTCCCAGTAAAAATGGGGCACAACAAAAGTAGCCAGCGAAAATGCAGCGAAATGTAGATTTTACACAGTGAATTTCACCAACTGCCAGCTACTTTTTAACTCAGCACATCTCCAGCTAGTGGTGGGATGTTGTCATTTTAACTAATCAACATGCATTATGGGAGATGTAGTTTATGGTCAACACTGATGTTTAGTCAAATTATTTTAAGATGGACCACATAAAATGCAGCGTCAGGCCATTTTTGGCCCATGGACCTTGAGTTGATACATGTCCAACACATTTTTAAAAAGCTTTGGAACATAGAAGACAACATTTCTACATGGTGTTCACATATGATTTCTTCCTTGCTTGACAGAGCTTTAATCTGGGTTTTATTGACGTGAGGCTGGTAACTCAGAAAATAAAACTTTTTGTTTTAATATAAACATTATCTGAAAGAAAAGCATCACGTTTGTCTTAGCTGAATTACATCGATAACACGCTTCTTGTCTCACGTCTGATCCGGAGTTATTAGTCTGTGATAAAGTTGTCACATCAGGCGAGCCAACCAGCTGACCTGAGCACATTTTTCTGCGTCTTATGAAACATGTAACACAACCCGGGCTGCGTGGACACCGTCTGGAACGCCATGTTAGAGTGTTAACGGTCAACAGGTGGAGGAGTGGAGCAACACGGGAGGAACAGGACACCTCGGAACAATGTTGTGAACCTCAGCAGGGGTTTGTTTGGATCAAACTGTTACGACTCATTAAATCTTACTCATTCACAACCATTATAAACGTAAGGAAAAAAAACAGGAGATGAAATAATCAAAAACAATACAAAACAAAAAAACCCTGGCAGCAGTTGAAAACTTTGGCTTGCCTGTTCCTATCCTCGTTGTCAGACGGCCAAATATGAAAGTAATAAAAGCTTTACAAGGTGTTTGGTCATATGGTGAGTGTAGGATAAATCTGTCTGAGGGGACAATGTCGTTTCAAAGTCAAAGGATTTTAAACTGAAGGAGCTTTTTTTTCCATTTCCTGATCTCTTTCAGTTTATTGTGTCCTTATCTGCCTTTTTGGTAGCTTGTGGTTTTATTTTCTGATTTTTCTTGTGTTACTCTTCTTAAAACCATCATCCCCTCTGAGTCCAATGACCTCTGTCATGATAAACACCTCATCTGAGAAAGCCTCACTTCAAAGTTTTATAACTATTCAGAATTTAATGATAGTGACAAAAGAAATATTTTCCATCTGATGTTGTCCCCTGAGCCTCCAAAACTGGGCAGAGATGGATGGATGGATGGATGGATGGATGGATGGATGGATGGATGGATGGATGGATGGATGTGTGTTAATTTTTTTCAATAATTTTATTTTAGATTAAATGAAAATTGCAAAAAAATTAAAATATTTTTCTATTGTTGGAGCCCCAGGCTGCACTTTAAGTGCTACTACTAGCTGCTGCTGCTCTTTGCTATTGTAGAAAATTATGAAAATTATGAGAAAATTAAATGTAAATGACTGACTCTTGCAAAATATTAAATATAACATAATACTGATACATTCTGCTGAATTTAGCTAGCCTTTTGCTGTTTTTGTTTAGCATTTTGCTGTTTTGTTCTAGTCTTTTGCTGTTTTTATCTAGCCTTTTGCTGTTTTTAGTTTGCCTTTTGTTGTTTTTATCTGTCTTTTGCTGTTTTTAGTTAGCCTTTTGCTGTTTTATTTAGCTTTGTGTTGTTGTCTAGTTTTTTGTTGTTTTTATCTAGCGTTTTGTTGTTTTAGCCTTTTTGCGGTTTTTATCTAGCCTTTTGTTGTTTTAGACTTTTGCTGTTTTTATCTAGCCTTTTGTTGTTTTAGCTAGCTTTTTGTTGTTTTAGCCTTTTGTTGTTTTTATCTAGCCTTTTGTTGTTTTAGACTTTTGCTGTTTTATCTAGCCTTTTGTTGTTTTATCTAGCCTTTTGTTGTTTTAGCCTTTTGCTGTTTTTATCTAGCCTTTTGTTGTTTTTATCTAGCCTTTTGTTGTTTTAGCCTTTTGTTGTTTTTATCTAGCCTTTTGTTGTTTTAGACTTTTGTTGTTTTATCTAGCCTTTTGTTGTTTTATCTAGCCTTTTGTTGTTTTAGCCTTTTGCTGTTTTAGCCTTTTGCTGTTTTTATCTAGCCTTTTGTTGTTTTAGACTTTTGTTGTTTTATCTAGCCTTTTGTTGTTTTATCTAGCCTTTTGTTGTTTTAGCCTTTTGCTGTTTTAGCCTTTTGCTGTTTTTATCTAGCCTTTTGTTGTTTTAGACTTTTGTTGTTTTATCTAGCCTTTTGTTGTTTTATCTAGCCTTTTGTTGTTTTAGCCTTTTGCTGTTTTAGCCTTTTGCTGTTTTTATCTAGCCTTTTGTTGTTTTAGACTTTTGTTGTTTTATCTAGCCTTTTGTTGTTTTATCTAGCCTTTTGTTGTTTTAGCCTTTTGCTGTTTTAGCCTTTTGCTGTTTTTATCTAGCCTTTTGTTGTTTTAGACTTTTGTTGTTTTATCTAGCCTTTTGTTGTTTTATCTAGCCTTTTGTTGTTTTAGCCTTTTGCTGTTTTAGCCTTTTGCTGTTTT
>NW_013952569.1:685336-702102 GCF_001266775.1 Austrofundulus limnaeus | reverse complement strand
CTAAAAATCAAAAGAACTAAATAAATAAAAACAAATAAATTTACTAAATATAAATAAATAAAATAAGAAATTTGCCAACAAATGTTCAGTTTGTCATTTTTCGGATAATATCACTGATTATGTGACGTCCAGAGATCAGAAACTATCTGCACTTCTACCATGTAATATATCTGAACAGAATAAAATAAAATAGAAACAGCCTTTATTGACCTGCTGAGGGGAAACTCAGGTGTCACAGCAGCATCAATACAGAGGTTCACTGGTTTACAAAATATAGACAAAAAAAAATTACCAGCAATGATACTACTACTATTAAAATATAATACAAAGGATTGTGCAAGAATAAAAAATATATATTTTGTTTTAGAGGCTGTTTGTTTTTTGTTTTTATTGGTTCTATTATACCTAAATAGCTAAGGAACTGAAAAAAGACAAACCTGGGTACAAAAAAGGATAAAACTGGGGGGCAACAAACTTTTGGGGTGGGGGGGCTGGTGCCCCTGCACCAGAAACTCCCTCTAATGTATCCTGAACTAAAACAGTGACAGAAAGAACCTTGAATTTAATAGAACTCATCCTAAAATACTCTGCTTCTTAGGATGCAAAAAACCCATTTTGAGTCTTTGATCTTGATTAAAAGTTTTACTTTGTTCGACAATAGTAAAGTCCAGAAACACAAACAGACACACTTCAGTAGGACGCAGTGAAATCATTCTGATTCTGTACAGGAAATAACACCCAGCTGAATATTTACACACAAATGATCATTATATACATCTAATAAAGAGGATTTATATAGAAATCATACGAGTCTTTCTGTGCTTCAGGAGATTAAAACAGTGAGAGGGAAAAGACTGAAGGGATTCAAATATTTAACAAAAACAAAACATAAATCAACATGTTCCCAAAACACCCACAGACTGAAAAAACTAAATATTTTACCTTTAACCCTTACCCCTCCACCTGCTTGTTCTTATTCATGATTAAACCAGATGATTTTAATCTATAAAGGCCGTTCATTGGTCTGAAAATGTGATTAAACATTTTAACAGAGTAAACGTTACTGACTGCTTAGATTTAACAACCCGTGCACACACAACAACAAATTCAAGCACTTCCTGGACTGTTGTTTTGAAGATGTTTGTTCAGGTTGTTTGAGATGAACAGAGATGCTTTCAGAGCTCCGAGGGAAAAAAAAACACCTTTAATTAAGGATTATTTAATTTTTTTAAGTGGCCGTAATATATCTGCTTCTTCATCAACAAACAGAAAGTCTCGCAGCAGAAAAAACATCTCTGATCGTTTCTAACTAGCAGCTGTGTGGAGCTGTCAGTTCCTCTACGTGATGACTGATAAGGGGACGCTGATCCTCAGACACCTCCAGTAGACGGTTCTCGTCAGGGCCAACAGAGTGAGCAGGATCAGCAGGACCCACGACACGTAGATCCCCTTCAAGGCCTGGGCGGGTTTCCAGGTCCCGACCTGAACACAGAGACACGGATTCATCCTCAGAAACACAATTTAAAACGTGTCTGATTACAGACGTTTCATCACTTGTTAAAATAAGTGTGTGCTGCGTTAAAGCCAGCATTAACAATAAACTACATCTCCCATGATGCATAGCGATTACTTTACCCATGAAATTACAGAGAGTTGCTGCATACTGGGTGTCAGATTACGTGCTGAGGTATTGGAAGCGTTCTGTCTTGGCCGAAGACAAAGCAGGAAGAAAGTCTTAAACTGGAACACTCCCTCCAGTCTGATTCCCAGTTGGAAAGTGGGAGAGCTCAGAATTCAACATGGCGGCTACTCAGAGGGTGAAACTCACCAAAAGGCCGATGGTTGAAGCAACAGCGACGACAAACAGCACGAAGCACAACCAGCTCCTCTTCCTCGGGTAGTGACGGCCGACCGACGAGCTGAAGGCCGATAAATAAAAACTTTTAGGTTCACAACGAGAGAAAAAAAGATTTTCTGTAGAAATATAACTAAACTGAGCGGGTAAAGATAAAATTATCAAAACAAAAGCTAAAATTACCTAGACAAGTGCTAAATGCTAAAGTTAGCAAATTGTAGCTAGAAACTAAGACCAGCAGAAAAAGTAGCTGAAAACCAAGACTAGTAAAAAGAGTAGCTTAAAGATAAAACCAGCTGAAAGAGTAGCTAGAAGCTAAGACCAACAGAAACAGCAGCTAAAAGCCATGACTGGCTGAAACAGTAGCTAAAATATAAGACCAGAATCACTAGCTAAAGGTTAAGACCTGCAGAAACAGCGACTAAAAGTTAAGACTAGCTTAAACGGTAGCTAAAACCTAAGATCAACGGAAACAGTAGCTAAAGGTTAAGACCTGCAGAAACAGTAGCTAAAGGTTAAAACCAACAGAAACAGTAGCTAAAGGTTAAGACCAACAGAAACAGCAGCTAAAGGTTAAGACCAGCGGAAACAGTAGCTAAAGGTTAAGACCAGCGGAAACAGTAGCTAAAGGTTAAGACCTGCAGAAACAGCAGCTAAAGGTTAAAACCTGCAGAAACAGTAGCTAAAGGTTAAAACCAACAGAAACAGTAGCTAAAGGTTAAGACCTGTAGAAACAGTAGCTAAAAGTTAAGACCAACAGAAACAGTAGCTAAAGGTTAAGACTAGCGGAAACAGTAGCTAAAGGTTAAGACCTGCAGAAACAGTAGGTAAAAGGTTAAGATCTGCAGAAACAGTAGGTAAAAGGTTAAAACCAACAGAAACAGTAGCTAAAGGTTAAGACCTGTAGAAACAGTAGCTAAAAGTTAAGACCAACAGAAACAGTAGCTAAAGGTTAAAACCAACAGAAACAGTAGCTAAAGGTTAAGACCTGTAGAAACAGTGGCTAAAAGTTAAGACCAACAGAAACAGTAGCTAAAAGTTAAGACCAACAGAAATAGTAGCTAAAAGTTAAGACCAACAGAAACAGTAGCTAAAGGTTAAGACCTACAGAAACAGTAGCTAAAGGTTAAGACCTGCAGAAACAGTAGCTAAAAGGTTAAAACCAACAGAAACAGTAGGTAAAAGGTTAAGATCTGCAGAAACAGTAGGTAAAAGGTTAAAACCTGCAGAAACAGTAGCTAAAGGTTAAAACCAACAGAAACAGTAGCTAAAGGTTAAGACCTGTAGAAACAGTAGCTAAAAGTTAAGACCAACAGAAACAGTAGCTAAAGGTTAAGACCTGTAGAAACAGTAGCTAAAGGTTAAGACCTACAGAAACAGTAGCTAAAGGTTAAAACCTGCAGAAACAGTAGCTAAAGGTTAAAACCAACAGAAACAGTAGCTAAAGGTTAAGACCTGTAGAAACAGTAGCTAAAGGTTAAGACCTGCAGAAACAGCAGCTAAAGGTTAAAACCAACAGAAACAGTAGCTAAAGGTTAAGACCTGCAGAAACAGTAGCTAAAGGTTAAGATCTGTAGAAACAGTAGCTAAAGGTTAAGACCTATAGAAACAGCAGCTATATTAAAAGGCCAACAGAGACAGTAGCTGAAAACAAGCTCAGCAGAAAAAGTAGTTAAAAGGTAAGGCAATAAGCACAGTGGCTAAGAGCTAAAATAAAGAAAATATTTACTAAAAGCTGAAAATGAAATAAATATGCTGCACAGTTTTTCAGAGATTTAAAAAGTTGCTGGTAAATAAACATTTCTAGTAGCAGGAAGTAATAATACAGAAGCTACTAAAACTAGATTTAGCAGCTAAAGTAGCTGAATCACAGCTGTACATAAAGACTCAGAGGAGCTCAGAGGTTCTTACACTTTTCTGCAGTGTGGACATCGGGCCAAGGTCCGGTCTGAGATCCCTGTCCACTGGAAAACAAAAACATTCAGAGTGTGAAACAAAACAAACAAACTGACAGACAATCAAACAAACAAACAATAAAAAACAAACAAAAAGACAATCGAACAAACAGACAAACAGACAGACAAACAAACAAACGGACAGACAAACAACTACACAAACAAACAGACAAACAAACAACAGACAAACAAACAAACGGACAGAAAAACAACTACACAAACAAACAGACAAAAAACAAACAAACTGACAGATAATCAAACAAACAATAAAAAAACAAACAAAAAGAGAATCGAACAAACAAATAAACAACCAGACAGAAAAAAACAACCAACCAAACAGACAGACAAAAAACAAACAAACTGACAGACAATCAAACAAACAATAAAAAACAAACAAAAAGAGAATCGAACAAACAAACAGACAAACAAACAACCAGACAAACAAACAGACAAACAAACAACCAGACAAACAAACAACCAAACAAACAACCAGACAAACAACCAACCAAACAGACAGACAAAAAACAAACAAACTGACAGACAATCAAACAAACAATAAAAAACAAACAAAAAGAGAATCGAACAAACAGACAAACAAACAGACAGACAAACAAATGGACAGAAAACTAACAACCAACCAACCAACCAACCAACCAAACAGACAAACAAACAAACAAACAACCAAACAAACAAACGGACAGAAAAACTAACAACCAAACAAACAAACAAACAAACAACCAAACAAACAAACGGACAAACAAACAAACAGACAGAAAAACTAACAACCAACCAACCAAACAAACAAACAGACAGAAAAACTAACAACCAACCAACCAACCAAACAAACGGACAAACAAACAACCAACCAAACAAACAAACAGACAAACAACCAAAAAAACAAATGGACAGACAAACAAACAAACAGACAGACAGACAAACAAACAAATGGGCAGACAAACAACCAAACTAACAGACAGACAAACAAACAAATGGGCAGACAAACAACCAAACTAACAGACAGACAAACAAACAAATAGACAGACAAACAAACAAACAAAAACCATCTCGTTCAGTCACAGCCAGCAGCCAGTCTCACCAGGAAGGTACTGGTACAGTGTCCACACATGACCATGAGGCCGACGGGCCGATGCTGTGGTTCTGGACTGTTGCTGCCGATGTGGACCGGTCCCAGGTTGATGACGCGCTTGCTGCCAGAGGAAAACAACAACAGTGGAGGGTCAGCCTGGATGGTTTTAAAACAAACAGCCGAAGCAGACAAATGTTTTATGAACTTGTTTTTCTGTCTCACCAGTACGGCCGCGGACAGGCGATCTTCTGAGACGTGACCTTACAGATCAGCAGACAGTTACAAGGACAGCGCACGTATTTCTTCCCAACAGGAGCGTTCTTTATCGGCTGCAGGAAACACAAACAGGAAGCAGGGATAAGTGGCTGAAAACAGCCGAGTCGGCAGGTCTTTTTTGTCCGTTCATCTGTGGATCGACTCACCGTGGCCTCGTTGCAGATGTTGCACTTCACCACGTGCTGATGCGTCTTGCCCTCCACAGATATGGTGCTCTGACAGACCCGGCAGCTGATGACCGGAGCGCTGCCGCTGTCCGGGCTGCCCTGAGGAGAGTACGGAGGGGGAGGTTCTCCAGGGTCCACAGGACCGGGGAACGAGACACGACCTGCGAGAAGGAACAACGGAGAGACAATGATTACATCCACTGGAAGAATATTAGAACATTAGAAAGGCTAAAACCAGTAAAAATAGTAGTAAAAGTTTGAGTGTGTTTGGATTAAAGAAGAACCACAATAAATTAAAACATTTTCACATGAAAACATTGGATAAAAAAAAAAAACACATAAAAACAAATTAATTGAGACCAACACGGCCATGATGAGTTGATGTGAAATTTAAAATAAGAATGAAAACTAAAACAAACTAAAGGTTGGGTCTGTGGATCATGAGATCTTCTACTGTCGTTTTACAATGACTCGTGTGTTTTATAGATGTTTCAAAGTGTTGATGACACAGCAAAAACCTCATCCAGTGTGAAACAGGAAGTGGACTGAAACACCAACAGGATTATAAGAACAGATTACAGCTATAACCAAAACATAAAACATAAAAATGATTGAACTTTCAGGTGTCTGAAAAGCAAGTTTTATAATAATCAGAACTGAATTATGTCGATTCAGTTAATCATATAATGGAAGAAAAACTGATCATTACATAGTAAAAGGCTTAATTACCTTTTAATAACTAATGTTTTGCAAACGTCCTTTAAAAAACCAGCTGCACAAAAGCAGATGCCTTTATTAATAATGTTTTATTTAAAGATATTTAATTGCTCTTTTTAAATTTTCAGTAAATAAAGTCTGGAAACTTTTTTTTAAACAAAAAGCATTCAAAATTACCTCCTTCAATTAACTGACTTTATGACAGGTTTTCATTTCAAAAATAATTTTTAAATCAATGTGACTTCAATATATCTGCTTGAATTCATCCTAAAACTCCAGCAGAGACAGAAAACTGTGTTTGAAGTCAAATTAAACCTTTTTAAAGTGTCTTAACTTGATTTAAAACCTGCCTGACAGGACAGCTCAGGCTCGTAGATAACCAGGATGAACAAAATGGTATTTGTTTAATAATTTGCATTTGCTAAAAAGCTCTTGTGAGATAAAGAAAAACCGGACATACTCCCTGAATATTCGCCGGGAGGGAAGCCGTTGGTGCCGTCGAGCCTCTCGGACAGAAGCGGTGACCGCTCCTCGTCCGCCATCGCTGACCGCCTGGACCCGAGCTTCGTTCAGAGAGAGCCGGCCGGAAGAGCCTCTGGTGCGGCCGTCGTGGGTGGACAGGTCTCCTGGACGCGGTCGGTTTCAGCGGGTCTGTGAGACGAAACCCCGGTGGTTTTGTTTGTTTTCTTTCCCTGTTTCCAGGGTTCACATGACACGGAGAAAACACACTCACCGAATGCGGAAACGACCCAACAAAAACATCCGTCACATGACAGTGGCTTGAGCCACGCCCCTGATCGACAGATTGCTCGACCAATGGGAGAATACGCTGTTGGCGGGATTAAAAGCATCCCCGTTCGCTCATTGGTTGAGAAATTTTCCAAAAAATTATACAAGAGAAAATATTCGAATTTGTTTTAGTTTAAAGCCATGATACCAATTAGAGTAGCTGTTTCCGGTGAGCGTTGCTTTGGCTGCACTGCGCATGCGCATTAAAAATACGCATCTGTCCAATAGGTGGCGGTAATATGCGCATGTCTGTAAGCTTGTAAAACAAAGAAGAAGAAAGTTCACCCAAGTAAGAAAAAAAGTAGGAAAACAGCTCGCGCGCAGTCCACGTTTTTTCTGTTACGAAACACATGCCAAGAACGAAGGTAAGAAACAAAATTTACTGTAAAATAACAACGTTATATTTCTTTTTTTTTGTAACTCACGACCTGTCAACGTTATTGTTTCTAAAAATCGCTCTTAAAGACCTAAAACTCCAGTTGGCGCAACAACATGTCGAGTTTTGCAAAACCGTTCGTTTGTTTTATGAACCAGCAAGAGCTGTGTAAATGATTCCTGTTTGGGTTGATAAAAGATAAAACTAAAATATGGAGACTCACTGACAACAGGAAGTTAAGACGTGATGCAACTTTCACATTTACTTAACTTTGCTAAAAAATAAAGTGGACTGACACGGTTAATTATTATATTATATTATATTATATTATATTATATTATATTATATTATATTATATTATATTAATCTTTCAGGCAAACATTTAAAATACAATGTGCAGTACTTGCAATATAAAAAACATAAAACTAGACCAGTGAAAATATATTCAATTCAGTTTATTTATATAGCACCAAGTCACAACATATGTTGTCTCAGGGCACTGACAGAAGTCCTTGAATTGTTTTTTTTTTTTTTTTACAAGTACAATAGATAGAGCTTCATAAAAATAAGAAATGTCACCAAGATTGTAGTTATGCGATGAGATAAGGAAGTTATGGCAATTTTACTATCTAAAAATTGCTCATAATTTTCCACTGGTTTAACATTGAAAACCCAGAAAACCATTTATTGAGATAACTGGGATTTTCAGCAGAAGTAGGAAATGGTATGCTCCTAACATTGGCTACCTATATTCATTACTATATAATAATTTATATATTATTAATAACTAAAACTATAAAACCATTATGCATTGGTAAAATGCACTAATAGTAAAACTAGACAGGGGAAAAATAATAGATTAATCCACGATCAAAGAGAAAACAGTTATTTTATCAGGCTATGACCATAACGTTGTCGTGTTTGGGGTCTTGAAAAGCCATAATGTGCGATCAGATTTTCATGAAAGTAATTCAGTAAATAAAATTCTGTATTTTGGTGCAATCTACTTTTTGATTGAGTGCTTTAAATTCAAACACGTTTTGAAGCATGTTGAACTACTAGAGCGTCATCAAAATGTCTGTTCAATAAAAATGTGGAGAAAGATTAACTTCTTTGCTACACTTTCCTAAAACAACCTAGTGAAATACCCTAGGGGAGTGATTAAAAACTCAATAAATAGAGTAGTGTCTATTTATTGAGAGCCGGTGTTTGTCACAGACCTACCTGTTTATTTGGTTGTGATTAATTTTTATTCAAACCAGAAGTTTTAGGTAAAATTAATGCTTTAGGCTCTTTATTTTTAGCATTGTAAATTTTATGACGGGCACACCTCAGGAGTGAGATTCCCCCCCCACAAAGAGACAAAAGAATGTGAATTAAATCTTTTGTTTAGAGGAAGCCTTGGAGTTACCTCCTTATCTTACAGCTGCTAAAGCCTGTTTTACAAGCATAGTTTTGAAATAAAGAGCCGAAATGGTGTAAATGCCTTTATTTAAAAAAGCTCAAATTGTGAAATAAATGAATTCCTATGCTAGTAAATATCTTAACTTGAAAAAATAGTTTCAATCAAGTTTTTTTCTAAGAGACGTGTCTTTTGTCTCATAACCTTTAAATAAGTTTCTTTGTAATTGAACATTTTTCTCTGCCAGCTGCTGAGGTGCTGGTAAACAGCTGCAAAGCTCAGGTGTTCCGCTTTTTTCCCAGGTGACACCATTCTAGACTAGGGTTGGGCAATATTGGCAAAGAAATTAATCACGATTAATTGGGGGTATTTAGCCGATAACGATTAATTTGACGATTAATCCCCTGGACACCCTTATGTCATAGTCACAAGACCAATTTAGTGGGAAAGATTTGCTCTTCATAAAAATCTGTTCCAAATTGTGTCAAAATCACAGACTTCAGGCTGTTCATCAAATTTTAAACTGTGTTGATAGATAAATAAATTACAGAACCTTTTTTTCAATGTTCGACATATTTGAAGCGGAGAGGAGCACCGAGCGGACTGACTGGAAAAATCTCCCCTGGTGGCATTAATCCTATTAATCGTCAAGTGCCAAAAATTAATCAATTAATGTTCTTCTGACAATTAAGTGCACACGATACGATTATGCCCAACCCCATTCTAGACCAGGGGTCTCCAATGTTCCTCGCTGACCCCTATCCTCGACATTTTAGGAGCTTCAGCACACCAGCTTTGAATGAATGAGTGATTAACAGTCTGACCTGCTGAATCAAGTGTGTTGAAACAAAGAAACGACATAAACATGAAAGATGTCGGTCCTTGAGGATCAGGACTGGACACCGCAGTTCTAGACAAGTAAAAACTGAGTTTTCAAACCGACAATATTTTGTTGTCAGGCCAGGTGATAAAGAGCTAAATTTCAACAAACTACAGATCATTTTGAAGCTTTTAAGTTGAAATATTTGAAAATAACAGTTGTGCAGCTCTAACGTCATATAAAGAGATAAAGTTTGCCCTTTAAACGATGACGTCATCAGTCAAGGACTGACGGGCACAGCTGAGTTTTTTCCCTGTGAGACCTGGAGCTGTAAATCCCAGGACCTAGCATTTTCAGCCTGCGAGAGACAAGAGGCCGATGTTAAAATGGCCTTGAAGATAAGAGAAATTGAAGCAAAAAGCCACTCTGTGTCTCTGTAAGTTGTTTGTTTTGCTACGTTAGATAAAGGTATTTAAGTTTATCTTTTTTTAATAAAAACATAGAAAAGAGGAGTCTAAGTTTGATAAATTTGTTTTTTGTGAGAAAAGGCTTTTCTGAAAACCTTCAGCTGTGGATTATATTTCCTTTAAGCATTTATTCTAGTCCCAGTTTGAGTTTTTTGTGTTTTTGTTTCTGAGACTTTAGCAAAAAGTGGGGATATCTAACCATCAGTGCAGGGGGGTTGATATAAGAGCTTTTAGGTTATCAGAGACGACCTGTTTTTGTTTTGGTTAACCACATCTCGCCTTGTGTGGCTCAGTTTGAATTAAAATTGTCCTTCAAAATTACAAAGTTCTCTGTGTGAGACTCAGCGTCGGGTGGTTCTGTAAAATGTATTTTTACATGGTGTTTTATCAACAACAAGGTGTTGTGGCTGTCCTTTTCTAAACTTTATTATTAGAACCATACTGAGAGATAGGGATATACTTTTAATTCAGTAAATATGAAATAGTAGTATTAATAACTAAATATAAGTATTTTAAGTGAAACAATATCAATGATTTTTTTCTAATTAAAATAAATGCTGTTATACCATTCAAAGGACTTCCTGTGCTATAATTTTTAATATATCTTACAATTCCTCAGTTGAAAATACTAAAATGTCAAAACAGAGAAAAGCTGTTTTTAAACTTGGCTCTTGATTATGTAAACGGTGCAGGTTAAAGTCTTTTTTACAACTTTAACGCTTCATTAGAGAACACCGTGTACTTATACTAAGGTCATGTAAATGGTATACTCCTCTTTATATGAAAAACTTTGATCAGTAAGTCCCAACTCGCAGCTCCTGAAACAGTCTGACACTCAGGAGCTTGAAAAGTTCAAGTAGTCTATAAGATTGTTAACTAATAACACTTGTATTTAGTGTAATATACTCTTTTTTTGCCATTTTCATTGTAAAGGTTGCAGACAACCAAAAAATTTGTCCGACAACCAGATTTTGTCATGAAAACAAGTACAAAATTTCCTTATGTCTACTCTTGCACATTGATGTCAAACATTATACAAATAAATCTCCGTACATTATCTGGCATAAAAAATGTAAATTTGCTAAAAAGGTTTATAAGTTTAAAGTAAAAAAAAAAAACTTTTTCCAAAGACATACCTGTTGCCTCTTAAATCTTTGTTGTGGCGGCCATTTTCAAATGGTTTGACTCCTAAAATTATTTGTAAATTTTAATTCACTGGTGTGTTTGATGGTTCATGGGATATTTTGCTAACAGCCCATTGAAACGAACACCTACACACAGATGGGCAAAAACATTATCGCCCTGCCGTCACTGTCTGTGCATGTTTTATCAATGGGGTTGTTGAGAATTTGTTTGAATTTATTATTTGGGACATTATAATTTAATATAATGCTGCTAATTTGAGTTGTAACTGTTCGTTCATCAAGACTTGGTTAATATCTGGTTCTAAGTGGACATTATTGTTGATCTTTATAGAAGAGACTCTATATCCCATGATGCTTTATACCGGAAGTGGGTTTTTTGTTTTTGCGAGGGAGAGCGCATTTTCATGGCTTGTAAACTCTGACAATCTGTTGTAATCATCCCTGTAATCCTTTTGTTTACCTTTTTTATTCACTATAGTTCATGTGTGTATTGATCATGCTTCTTATTGTTTTTGGATTAGCCATAATTACATCAGGAGTTTTCTTTTTCTCACCAGAAAAAGTCACTAAATTTGTCACTAGTCTTTGGGAAAATGTATTTAGAACCTTTAAAACCTTATTTTATTTTTAATTTGCCTGGTTTCATCAAGACTGACCAAAGGTTTATCTTGTCCAATGACTCCAGTTTACTAGAACTACACCAATCTTTTACTGAGATCTGGCTGCTTTGCGTCCAAAACTGTTGAATCCAAAGTTTCTAGCTACAATGTTTTTTTTTAACTGTTAGCTTCTTTGCTGATTGTGCTTCCTTTGTTTTTGCCATTGAAATGTGTTTACTGGATGTTTCCCTTGACAGGACCAACACGAGTGAACGGATCAGGAAGAGTCTCTCCAGAAGACGGACTCCATTCATCTGCGGAGTTTAAAACTGAGTAACCCTGTTTTTTTTTTGTACCACAAGTCCAGGTCCAGGACCCTAAATGAGCTGTTGGAAAGCTTTTTAAAGCTCACCAGTCTTTGTTGACTGACCTGTGAACTTGACAAAACCATCACCAAATGCTTTGGCCATCAATCTCCTGGACCTTCTGAACGTTACTGACCCCATGTCTGATTCCCACGCATCTGAGGGGAAACATGCCTCCCAGGGCCAAAATGAACTTGTTAGTGGACAAAGGGCAACTGATCCCAGGGGGACAGTACCTCTTCTTGGACCTGAATCTGGCTTAAACATTCCAGGAACTTCTTCTTGTGCCAGAGATGAGTTAAAACATCAACATGTCAGCCAGAATACGTTCAGCAATCAAATGCAGGTCTTACCTCCCCCAGCCACACAGCCCAGTGTTGATGATTTCCTATTAACAATCCTATTGAAACATGGACTGGATCAAGATGACTTGGAAGAGCTTGTAAAAGGCCCCTATGATCAGATCACTCTCGAGAATCTGCCCCATACCTTGAACAAACTTCGCTTGAAAAAGGCTGCGAGAGCTGCAGCTGCAGCTCAGTCAAACTCCAGCTCTACTGCTCAACCCACTGTGAGCGTTGCAATGCCAAAAACCTGTGTTCAGCCAAGTAAAGTGACTGCCTATGGACTTTCTGGAAAACCTGAAGATAGGATTGCCGGGTCCGTTTGCTGCACAGCTAAAACTGGTGAAAACGTTTTGCTGTCAGGCAGTGAAGAGGCACCAGAGTCAGGCAGCAGTCGTTTGGTTCCCTCAAATGACCAGTTGGGCCCCATTGACCATCTCACCCCAATGGGGAACTTTGTGGCTCCTCCGAACAGCGATGTAGCTGGACTCCAGGGCACACTAAACCACACTTCACAGACCATTTTTACCACTTTGTCTTTGCCAAATGAAGCTCAAGACACGACTGTGCCGAACCTTGACGATGTCATATTTGTTTCTTCAAAAGAATCATTTCCAGGTTCTATAGAAGACGTCATATATGTTTCTTCAGAAGAATCGTCTCCAGATTCTGTTCCGTCAGAGGAGCCAGTTTGTCATTTTGCTGCTAAAACCCTGCCAACCAGCAGTCTTGACCATAATGTAAATTCTGCTCAATCTGTTGTACATGTGGAAAGTAAAGATGCTAAAAATCAAAGGGAACCTCAAAGCTCAAAGGTTGTAGAGACGACAGTAATTCATCAGACGCAGACGTTGACAGAGAACCCATTGATGTTACAAACGTGGCAAGCTTTTATTTCTAATTCAAAGCCACTTCCATCTTCTTTTGTCTCTACTATCACCTATGCCTCGCATCCCATCCAGTCTTCTGCACCTTTTGTCAATTATCCCAAATCCTGCATTATTAGTCCATCTCAGCCAGCTCTGGGTCAGGCAAATGCCACCCGTGTGCCTTCTTCTAAACGGTGTTCTGCAGCAAAAAATCCAGTCTCCAAGGGACTTCCATCACGGGATATGATGATTGATTATGCTGCGGCCTCACCAAAAATATTTCCACACACCTGTTCTTTATGTAAGAAGAAATGTGCTCAACTGAAGGTGAGTTGATGCATGTATTACAGTGGTCAATAAGTGTTATTTAGGTTTTGGACAACCAAATACTGCTTCCTGGTTGTCCACTGGACAACCAAGGAAAAAACAATGTAAATCTTTTCAAGTTGTCCTTATGTCTACCCCTGTATTATGTTTTCGTTCAGCACAGGACACTTTAGTTTGGCTTGAAATACGGGACATCCCGGCTAAAACAAGACATTTGGTAACTACCTCAGCTTTGACGGCTGCGGGTGTCGGTATGATCTGCTCAGATTCAACCATCGATACTTAAGGCTAATGCTTACTCACAATGCTAACATTTGAGCTAGTATTGGATGAGCCAAATGGCTGAATGCTGCCAACTAGTGGCTGGAGGCTGAATTACAACACAAGAATGAACCTCTGGCGTGACATTTTAAACCTTAAAATCATTAGTGTTTTAGAAAACTGATACATTATCGGGAAATGAAATATTGTGATATTTTAGTGTATCTATAAATTTTTGCACCCCTATTAGTCGCAGGGATTAAAGTTCACATTTACTATTTATTGGGTTATTTTAATGGATCATCATCGATTCGTTCTGTTTGTAATCTGTACATTTTAATTGTGGTTAAAATGTACAGATGTTTACTGGCTGAGATGCCTTCTGTGTTGGGAGTTATCTTGTTCCAGATTGTTGTGAACCAAAATCAGTGACACAGATTAAGCTTCTGCTTTCGGTTTGAGACATTAGAAGTGTTTTAAAACTATTTTAATAGATTTCTATAAGTTGAAGGAAGAATACAGGCCTTTATTCCTCCTCTTTGTCAGGGTTAAATAATAAACCTTCAGGATAAAATTTTTTTTAATTGACAGTTGCGTTCTGTTCTTTGTTTGTTTGTTGTGATTTTCAGGATTGGCTCTTCCACCAGAACACAAACCTGCACCTTGAAAACTGCATAAGGCTCCGGGAGAAGTGAGTCTTTTTTTGTTTTTGTTTTTCATGTGCAATTTCAAGTGTAACTAGAAGCACTCAGAGAGTGCAAACCTCCGCCAAGTCCAATTTCCCCCATCCTGTAATAGCGTAAATGCACAAAAGCAGAGATGGAAACACATTTGCCGAATAAGTTGTGACGTAGCGAACATTTAAGCAGGCAGTATGCAAGGGATTTCTTCCCAGTGGAGTCCAATGTGGAAAAAAAAAAGAAAGATTTGTCACCCGACGTTATTCATCGTCAAACTGGTGTCGGATTAAGCTCCTAAGTTTTCATCAGTCACATTTCACAGTGTAAAACGTCTGTTTTATCCCCTTGTATGAGTTTAGGGCTGCAACTAACGATTATTTTAATAATCCATTAATCTGTCGATTATTTTTTCGATTAATCAATTAATCGGCCAAATCATTAAAATGCTTATTTACATAAATATGAGTAGATATAAATTAATTTCATTCCTGTATAAATTAAGGATGCAAGTTATTGATTAATTAATTAATCTGAAGTTGATTTGATTTGATTTATTGATTTAACAGGAAAAGATTACTAAAAATCAAGCCTGACTCAGCATAATTACTGTTTTACAGCAGGTTCCTGTTCTGCAGCACATAAAACACTCAGAAATACAGCATCACAATCACATCATTATTATTACACCATAGACACAAAGACAAACAAGCATACCAAATTTCAGGAAGGCAGCATTTGCAAAATAGGACGTCTAAATATGAGCACAACAAAAAGTGTCCAGCAGATGGCAGACAAGATTCTTCTTAAAGGGCTGTAGTTTTGAAATGGACTTTATGTTTTGAGGAATGTCATTCCATGCTTTAGTATAAACATAGAAGAAAGACCTCTGGCCGTAACAGTTTTTAAAAGTTGGTAATGTCAGTTGTCCTTTTGTAACGGATCTAGTTGAATGACCACTTCCAGAATTTGATTTGGGCAACAATGCAAAGAGAGTTCCATAATTGGCACCTTGGAAGATCTGAAAATATAAATTAATATCACTATACAAAACATATGCTCAAAATGTTGCTTGAATACCTTTTATTTATTTTAACTCAGTCCTCTTTTGCTTATTTGATATAAACTTATTTGTCTTCCATGGACCTCCATCACACAATTTTTCTAGCGGGGAAGTGACATCAATAGAAATACGTGGAGCTGGATTTTAATTTGTGCAATAAGACAAAACTGTCTTGTTTTCAAGAGTTTTCACCTTAAAGAAATAAGTTAAACAACTGATGTTACAATACAAAGAGTTGGATGTTGTCTTGATATTTGTTAATATTATACATTGAGAAATATATTTGTTAAATTAAAAAAAATGTTTATTATTAAAAAAACAACATACATAAAGTACCGAAAATTGGTACCGTTAAGCACCGGTATCGATACCCAGGTACCGGATATTGGTACCGAATCGATTCAAACGTCAAAGGTACCCATCCCTACATGTGATGTAAATGTCATGACAATCCGTCCACAGGTTTTTGAGTAATGTTGTCCACAGACAGGCCGACAGACATACGCGACCGAAATCATTACCTCCTTGGCGGAGGTAATGATTGGGGCGGCTGTGGCGGAGTGGCTAGGGGAGTCGTCCTGGAACCGGAAGGTCACTGGTTCGATCCCCCGTYCAGCCGTCTCAGTTGTTGTGTCCTTGGGCAAGACACTTCTCCCACCTTGCCTACTGATGGTGGTCAGAGGGTCTGGTGGCACCGATGCATGGCAGCCCCACCTCTGTCAGTGTGCCCCAGGGCAGCTGTGGCTACAATGTAGTTTGCCATCATCAGTGTGTGAATGTGAGTGTGAATGGGTGAATGTCTGTTACTGTAAAGCACTTTGGGGTCCGGAGGGACTTGAAAAGCGCTCTATAAGTTCAGTACCATTTACCATTTTACCATTATGTTTACTGAAGGTCAACACATCTAGCTCTAACCATTTCAGGGAGTGTACTAGATTTCTTCGCTGTCATTTTGACTGACAGGGTCCAAAAATATCCTCTCATCTTTTTTTTTTTTAAAGATGATAATAATTAAACATTCAATAGTGTTGGTTTTGATTTGAGTTAATTTACCGTATTTTTCGGACTATAAGTCGCACCGGACTATAAGTACCCCCCACCCCCATCAGTAAAAACAAAAACAAAACAGTATTTTGTTCAAAATTGTGGTCAAAACTGTGAATTCAACATCACATTTATTTTTAAGAAAAAGGTTGGCAAGTTCA
>NW_013952569.1:668551-680271 GCF_001266775.1 Austrofundulus limnaeus | reverse complement strand
GTCTCATTCATCTTCCTCCGGCGCACTGAAACCGTCGAAATCCTCCTCTTCAGTGTCGGAGTTAAACAAGCTACGTCACACAAACAACCTGTTCAGTTTCTGTGTCGCTGTCCTCCCGGGCTGGCTCTGAAGCTGTGGTGTCCTCTTCACGTAGCAGTCCAGCCTTTCGGAACCCATTTGTGATGGTGGACTCATTCACTCTGCTCCACGCTGTTAGGATCCACTGACAGACATCAGGAAATATTGCTCTTCGTATTCGGCCAGTTTTTGTGAATGATTTATCCCCGTCAGTCAGCTGCTGGGAAAGCCCTCCCGCTCCAGCATTCGTCACTGCATGGGATTCCTTCCTCGGGGAGTGCAATGCCGAAAAAAAAAGTCAGCAGCTCTTCACTCGACGTTTATCCACAAACTGGTCCTGGATTAAGCTCCAAAGTTTTTATCAGTCAGATTCCACCGTGAAAAATGTCTGTTTTATCCCTTTTTATGAGTTTTTGGCCACTGACTATCTTTAAATCACTGCTTCCTGGTACAACAGTCGGCTCTGGAAGCGATCGCTTTTTTCTTTTACTTTTCTTCTTTTTTTGAAGTGAGTGGTTGAAGCAAATGGAGCATAAGAGCCCCCTGATGGCTGAAGAAAAAAAATCAATGTATAAGCCGCACCGGACTATAAGCCGCATGGTTCAAAGTTCAGGAAAAAAGTTGCGGCTTATAGTCCGCAAAATAAGGTAATTAATATACAATCTGAACAAGCTGAACAAATAATCCACATCAACCAGGTGAATTCTTTTCCACAGTTACAAAAAACACTGACTTTGGACCCATTACCTACATAAAAACAATTAAATTAAATGATTGCACTTAAAATATGAACAATTCACCTCCTTCATTTTCCACTGCACCAGTCCTTTTTTCATGAACACCATCATTACTGGGCTTTTATTAATTTAAAAACAAAACAAATTATACATACAATAAAAAATATAAACTACAAATAAATTGAAACTCAGCAGAAAGAATAATAATATTAAATCTGCCCCTTTTTCAAGAAAATAAAAAATAATTTGAACAATAATAATTTTCGAAAACCAAAAACATCAATTCCTTCTTTGTATCGGTTCACAATATACGGTTTCATATTTAACAAACCAGCATACACATTGATCCAGTGTTTTTAACATCACTCCATAATTGGGCTGCCATGATTAGTCGACTAGTCATGATTATTGTCGACTATTAAAAACATAGATAATTTAAAATTTGATGCGTCATTTTTTTTCTAACTTTGTTTTTCTCTCCAAACGGCTGCGCCACCTTCCACTGCCGCGCCTGCCTTTCTGTCCTTGACACACATGCGCAGTAGTGGTAATTAGGGCTGCCAAAAATGATGCATCGACTATTTAAATTAGTCGTTGACGATTTTAATAGTTGATTGACCTAATTGTGACTAGTCGACTAATCGTGACAGCCCTACTTCATTATCTTATTCCCTGAATTAAAGTACACTGCTTCAATCAAACTAGTTTGAAATTTAGATTTCACAAATATCTCTATCCCTATATTTTTTTAAAAAAAAAATCTTTGGACTCTCAGCTGTCGTGATATTTTTGAGTGAATCCAATGAGGTCCTGCATCAAGTGAGAAAAAAGCTTATAAGAATGTTAACTTGGTACCAAGTGGTCAAGGTGTTAATTGCAATCTTTCAAAATGACGGATAGCTTAAAAGATTTTTCTTGTCACGCTAAAAAAAAAAAAAACAAGGTCAAATACAAAAAATAAAATTTGTTAAAGCGACCCCTGGTGTGAAGCAACTTGTTTTTTGTGTTGTTGATGAACATCTATAAGAATAAGAACTATATGATTTCCCTAGCTATCATCCTAGAATGTACAATATCGGGCATAGTGGATTATTTTAACAATAGGCTTTAAGACTCGTATTATTTGTTTTGATCAGCAGTCCCCAACCCCCGGGTCGTGGGTCGTTTGATACCGGGCCGCACAGAAAGAATAAATAACTTACATTATTTTCGTCGTATTTATTATTTGAGTCTGAACAATGTTTTTTTTTTTGAAAAACGACCGGATTCTCTGTTACGTCCGTCTATGACTCACTCTTGACGCATCAAAACGCTTGTCTCGGTGAAAACTGAAAACAGACATCTTTGGAAAGTTTCTTTACAAAGGCAAAGGGGAAAAGTCGTTGGCACATAAGGTTACATACAAGTACAAAGTGAGTGGATTAACGTTTATTATTATATTTAAAAAACACTAGTTCTTGTGTTGGTCGTAGGCTATAAATTTTTTTTTCCTATTCATTCGTCATACCTGCCGGTCCGTGAAAATGTGTCTGACAATAAACCGGTCATTGGCGCAAAAAAGTTTGGGGACTGCTGGCTTAGATGTGTTTTGACTATCACGGAGAACTAGTTCTGTTGTCAAAATGTGACGTTTTGTTTTTATTCTTTTCCACAGATACCCAAACTGGGATGGAAAACTGCCGGTGTTGCAGCAAAAGTAACAACTAAAACTTTGAACAATTTACTTCCTGACTGTTGCAACATCTTTTTAAAATTCTTTAACTATGTTTGTCTTGTTTTAGTCCTGCAGTAAGAAGTGCTAAGGCCTTGCCCTCATCTTATGCCCAGTCTACCAAACGTCATCTTCAAAGAACCAGTCTTTCTGGCTCTTACAGCCCCCGGCCACGCAGGTCAAGCAATAAAAGGGACAAATGCAGCAGCAGCAGCAGCAGCAGCAGCAGCAGCAGCAGTGGCAGCGGCTCACGTTCCCGGTCATACAGCCCCCGTCAAAGCAACTCAAGAAAAAGACGGCTAAAATCCAGAAGTCGTTCTCGTTCATACAGTCCTCACCAACGCAGAAGGAACAAATCCAACAGTAGGTCCCGTTCCCTCTCGCACAGCCCCAGACGCAGTCGCAGGTTTGTGGAAATAAATGTTTGATCAAAGAAATAACGTTCTTTTTTTATTTCTATAAATATTAAAGTCTCAATGTTTTGCGTGTCATTTAGGTCCCGGCCTCGATCCTACTCTCCACGGCATGGCCGCTCCACTTTTTCCAGTTATCAGTCACGTTCAGATAGCAGGGAGAGATGTGCTTCACCAAAGAGAAAATTTAAGAGAATTCTTTCGCCGAGGAGGAGCACAGAGCGAAAACCGTCACAAAACAGAAGCAACGAGCCAAGGAGTGCCGAAGGACCGTTGTCACGAGGAAGGAACTTCGACCGACGATCGTCTCCAAAAAGTGACCGGAAACCACTATCGCCAAGAAGGCGTGGCCAACATTTTTCACCGACAAGGAGCCGAGAGCGACGGTCGTCACCAAGAGGTGACGAAAGATCACGGTCACCAACAAGGAGCTCCGAGCGGCAGTCCTCGTCATGTAGTACGAGCCGCATGAAACGACCGCCATCAATGAGTAGCAGCGAGCGACAGTTGTTTCCAAAAAAAGACAAAGGAAGACGATCCCTGATAAAGTCGGTAACAAGAAGCCTAAAGATACAAAAAGAACCCTCCACTCGGAGAAAGATTGACAAGCTGACAAAGCAATGCCTGGAAAATCCAGGTTTGACTTGAAAATATTTCAGAAAGTCATCTGTAAATAAGTTAAATGTCATGCGTTTATGAACTGTTTAAAATGAAATTACATGAACTAAGTAAAAACAGTTTTATTTTATTCATTTATATTTTAAGTATAATTTTTTCTTTTATCACCTTTTACTATAATGCAAAGCATCATCACAGTCACTAAACTAATGCCCCCATTTGCGTTTTTACCCTTCTAGCTGTCCGATCTGTGGCAAACCATTACACCATCAAGGAGGCAATTGCACTGGTGGTTCCTGTTCTAATGGATGAGCTAGCCAAGGATGGGGCATCCTCACCTTCCTCTTCATCGGGAGTCCTCACGTCAAAATCATGTAGCTCATCTTCCTCCTCCAGAGTGGAAAAGGGAAAGTCTAAACTCCAGAAGAACAAGGGTATCTCTTCCTCAAAACCAAAGGTTGGTGCGCCTGTGGATTTTGAACAACCAGTAAATATTTAATCAATATTTGTCTATATTATTTTCTTTCTTGTAGTGTAAATACTCTGGATGTGATGTGTTTATGAGTACATGAGTGATGTATTTCATAAAAGCAGCCACATTACCAGGTCTCTCTCTCTCTTACGTAGTTTGATAAACCTTCTCCTCCAACCATGCTGAAGCTTAAAGGGAAGTTTGATTCTCTCTGTCATAATGATGTGGTTTCCGCTGTGGAGGTTTTTGGAAAAACCAAATCAGTTCTGCTGATGAAGCCCAAACAGGAGGTGTGTACAAAACATGCAGTGCATGAACGGCATATGCGTCTTTGTTGTGATCATCGCCTGGTGCCAGTTTAAGATGGCTGTCGTTGCTAATCGGCTTTACCCGACACAAAAATGGAAATTTTAGAGATGTTGGGGTAGAATTTGGTGTGTTAGAAGCTGTCGTTCACGGCGTACAGTGCGTACGGATAATATTTAGACCCCATTTAAATTTTTCACTCTGTTTCATTGCAGCCATTTGCTAAAATCAAAAAAGTTCATTGTATTTCTCATTGTACTCTCAACACCCCATCTTGACAAAAAATAAATAAAAAAATGTAGAAATCTTTGCAAATTTATTTGCAAATTTAAGTATTCAGACCCTTTGCTTTGACACTCATATTTAACTTATGCTGCCCATTTCCTCCTGATCCTCCTTGAGATGGTTCTACTCCTTCATTGGAGTCCAGCTGTGTTTAATTAAACTGATTGGCTTGATTAAGAAAGGCACACACCGGTTTACATAAAACCTCACAGCTCATGTCAGAGTAAATGAGACTCATGAGGGTCAAAGGAACTGCCCAAGGAGCTCAGAGACAGAACTGAAGCAAGGCACAGATCTGGCCAAGGTTACAAAATAATTTCTGCAGTACTCAAAGTTTCTAAGAGCACAGCGGCCTCCATAATCCTTAAATGGAAGAAGTTTGGGATGACCAGGACTCTTCCTAGACCTGTCCACCCAGCCTAACTGAGCAGTTGTGGGAGGAGCCTTGGTGAGAGGGGTAAAGAAGAACCCAAAGATAACGGTGGCTGAGCTCCAGAGATGCCGTAGGGAGATGGGAGAAAGTTCCACTAAGCCAAATATAATGCAAAAACTGTCCATCCTACCAAGTTTTAAAATCTTATATCCAGCCAAAAAGTCTTTTTGATCTTGTTTTGAGACTGATTTACTGAACAAGAACTGATTGTGTAAGAATAATCATCTTGTTTTCAGAATATGTAAGATTATTTGTCTTGTTAGCCTGAAAATTTGACTCAAACTAAGTCAAAAATTTCTGCTAATGAAGTAAGAACATTTTACTTGGTAAGATTCTTAAAATACTTGATTTGACTCAATTTTTTCTTATTTCAAGAATCTTACCAAGTCAAATTTTCTTACTCCACTGGCAGATATTTTTGACTTAATTTGAGTCAAATTTTCAGGCTAACAAGACAAATAATCTTACATATTCTGAAAACAAGATTATTATTCTTACACAATCAGTTCTTGTTTAGTAAATCACGCTCAAAACAAGATCAAAAGACTTTTTAGCTGATATAAGGTTTTAAAACTTGGTAAGATGGACAGTTTTTGCAGTGTATCACTGCAGCCCTCCACCAGTCGGGGATTTAGAGTGGCCCAACGGAAGCCTCTCCTCAGTGCAAGACATAAAAGAGCCAAAAAACACATGAAAGTCTCCCAGACTATGAGAATAATTTTCTCTGGTCTGATGAGATGAAGATAAATTTTTTGGGGGTAATTCTAAGCAGCATGTGTGGAGAGAACCAGGCACTGCTCATCACCTGCCCAATACAATCCCAACAGTGAAACATAGTGTTCAGGGACTCCAACATGTCAGGCTGGATGGACAAGTCTTCACTCGTTGACATCTTTTAATTCATTTGCAAATGAGTAAATTTTCTTCGCAGCTATATAGTGGTAAACCACTGGATCAAACTAGAATAGACTGGTCTGGGCGGGGTGTGAAGTGTCTCATTTGGATTTAAAGAGACAGCCTCAAAACAAGTTAATCTGAGACACACCTCAGAAAAGGGGCGGGGCTTGTGGAGTTTTATTCTTTATATAGACCTAACTGAAGGATTTAAATGTAAAAAAGAATTATATGTCTCCTCTAAAGGAACACTAGACCTTAAATTTATATGCCTTCTGGCCACTTAGGTGAGAGGTGTGATGGGAGTTTAAGCCATAGTCGTAACTCAATGTTATTTGAATTAATTCTTGTAGGCGACCGTGTGTTTCGAGAACAAGGAAGATGCAGAAAAACTGAGAAAAATAAAGAGCCTTAGATTGAAAGATGTGGTTCTCACTGTTTCAGAAATGGTAATTTTTTTTTTTGATTTACTTTGAAAATACACATCAGCATTTGTCTTTTTGTAATGTGAATTGTCAATAATTTGATGAATCAATGATTTATAATGTATAGGGTGGCGTGTTTGAAAAGGCCCCTCCTTCTACAGAGGATCAGAAACAGTCATTTCAACAGTAAGTTATTCACACAAACTACAATTTAACTGTGATCTTATATCCACATTATTAATTTACTCTGCCTACCGATACACTATACAGTTAATAATATATACAGTTAATTTACAATTTGGGTACACCTATTTTCATAGCATGTGTTTTTGAAATGAAAGAAACTTAATGTAAAGTGACTTATCACTCAAAAAAAGCTTGAGAAGTAGATAAATTCAGTGTTATTCTTGGTATTACATAGGAAAAGCAAATGGAAAACAGTGTTTTCAACTTCTTTCCATAATTTTGCCTAATTTGCTTCTTTCACAGAAAATCTGCAGTGACGAATAAATCAGGTTCTTCTAAGGAATTGGTTCTACTTCCATTTGAAACACTTATATCTTTACCAGCAAAATACAAAAAGAGTCCAGCATCCAAACCTACGAAAAAAGCAAATGTTGCAACTTCCAAAGGGAAAGATGTCACCAAGCAGACAAAAGGCATAGCGTCTGTAAAACGAGCTGTGAAACGTGTTGAAGGAGAAAAAGCTTCGAAGCCCGTAGGATCCAAGAAGCTCAGAAGTCTTGTAAAAAATCCTGGTTCTGGTAGCGTGAAACCGGCAACTAAAATCGCCAAAAAGAGGGATGAAGATTCTGCTGTTCGGCTGAAAAAAACAACAAATGTTGAAAAGGTCTTCAGTGTGTTCGGTTCCAAACAAGTTAAAGGCACCAGAACTGTCATCAGGGCAAAGAGCCGTGCTTTGAAAACACTCAAAGGCTTCAGAACCAAAGAGTTAACAGAGAAGACCACCATGGTCTCGTCAGAATCTACAGCATTAACTCAGGCGGAAGGTTCTGGGATTTTCAAACTGAAAAACTTGGATTCAAGAGTTCAAGTTGAGCCTGAAGATCTGGCAAAACAGACTCGAGTTGTCACAAAATCAGAAAAAATCCTACAAATAGAACTAACAGCTGATTCTGAGACGATAGAAGATAAAGATAAAACAGTGGAGCTGGAGAAAACGGGAGTGACTGAGCCAGAGAAAGCTAAAGGTTCTGCTGAGGACGTAGTAAAAAACCTGACAGCTGAAAAGATTCTGCCAGTTTTAACGCCAACCAGTGAAGATGCGACTGAATCAAACAGATCTTTGATTCAACCACCCCAGACGCAACAGACGACTCCAGAAACTTCACTCGAAGACGCGCCACAGGTCCAGCCTAATCTAGACTCCACTGCAAAGAAACCGAACGCCGACACAAAAACTGGACAAGATTTGACTGCAGAAAGTTCTCCCAAAGCTGCTTTTGAGGAGGTGCTGACAACTGGAAATGTAGAAACAAAAACAAATCAAGAAGGTAGGTTGGAGACGATTCATTTAAAAAGTGACCACAGTAGTTCCTAAAACGATCAGTGCTAACATCGAAACAAAGAGAAGCTCATCTTGTATTGTACATTGATTAAAAACCTGGCAAAATAGACTTTTATCCAACTTTTTTCTTATCTTGATGTACACTTTGTGTGATCCTACAGCTGCAGCTCAGGACCAATTGTGTTTACAAATTAAAGCCATCCAGGCTTCTGAATTTGGCATTGGAGGAATTCAGACCTTTTATATTATGTATTTACTATCTGTTTTTTCTGTTTAAGCCTAAATTGCATTCTTGAAGAAGACGCACGTTCAAGCCCATATATAAATCCCTGTTATTATTTTTTAAATTGTTTCCTGTTTTACCAATTTTTTCCTTATGATTCTGCTTCTGCAGAGACCAGTCTCGTTTTAGAGCCCGTCTGCAGTTATTCAGCAGCTGCAGCTCCTACAACAAAACCAGGCTCCACCGCGGCATCCACGGCCAAAAGGATGTTTTCCGGTACCACTTTTGCTAATACCACTGTTGGGGAGAGAATACAGTGGTATTGTGAGCCACAGAAATTCAGTAAGAAATCAGTTTTTCATATATGGTAATTAACACAGTAAACCATGTCAGGTGTACAGTCTTTCATTACTTCTTCTTTGACTCTTGCAGATTGTGTGATGGCAGAAAGTATCTTGTCAGATGGAGTAAGTTTTATTTTTCCTCTTTTTTTATGATGGCACAAAGTGAAAGAGATGAATTTTTTTGTTTCATACTAATTCGTGACGAGGACTAAAAATTTGTTAGAACCAACTTTTTATATTTGTATTTAGTTAAACATGTTTCCTGCATTTTAGACATTTATAGGCATTTATTGCAAAAACATAGATGCATTTAAATAAATCAACTTGATCAAATCAACTTTTTAAAAGATTTAAAAAATACATAAATTATTTGCCCTTTTAAAAAAACTGAATTGGTGAATTTTGTGAAACTAAAGACCCTCAAGAAGCTAAAACGTAAAAAGCAAAAGTAATTTATATTTGATGTTTTAATTTAAGGCTGAGTGAGTGATAAAAGATTGACTAACTTTGACATAAATATAAAAAATGTTTTTTTAGCAGTTATGTGAAGTAGTTGATTTTTTCCCCCACATGACAATTATTGTACTAAAATAAAAGGACAATTTGAGGGTTAAAAAAACAAAGCTAGCAAAAAATACTTACCGTATTTTTCGGGCTATAAGCCGCAACTTTTTTCCTGTACTTTGAACCATGCGGCTTATAGTCCGGTGCGGCTTATACGTGGATTTTTTTCTTCAGCCACCAGGGGGCTCTTATGCTCCATTTGCTTCAACCACTCACTTCAAAAAAAGAAGAAAAAAAAAAGAAAAAAGCGATTGCTTCCAGAGCCGACTGTTGTACCAGGAAGCAGCGATTTAAAGATAGTCAATGGCCAAAAACTCATAAAAGGGGATAAAACAAACATTTTTCACGGTGGAATCTGACTGATAAAAACTTTGGAGCTTAATCCAGGACCAGTTTGTGGATAAACGTCGAGTGAAGAGCTGCTGAGTTTTTTTTCCCCCGCATTGCACTCCCCGGGGAAGGAATCCCATGCAGTGACGTATGCTGGTGCGGGAGGGCTTTCCGCTGGGCTCTGGGTTTCTTGGGGGAACTATGAAAGGTCGGTGCGAAAACAAACGCCGAACAATCACGTGATGGCGCGTCGACCGGTCGACAGCTGAGCAACCATACTGCCAGCTCAGCCAGAGGTGTAGCGCCATTTTGTTTTAGCTAGTAGCAGACACGACACGACGGATCTTCGACAGACACGATATTGGACAGTATGTGGGCCCACATCACGGATTCGGTGAAAGCAGCCATCAAGAAAACAAACTCAATTCCTGCTGTTATTCTTGGAGGTACAACAAAGTTTTTGCAACCCCTGGACATCAGTGTGAATCGTGCATTTAAAGCAGCCCTCAGGGGTGAATCAAACCTGTGGATCGCCTCCATCAAGTTACCAAGRACCTGTYGATTTAACATTKGTTGTGGATTATAAATTCATCAAGTTACCAAGGACCTGTTGATTTAACATTTGTTGTGGATTATAAATCCATCAAGTTACAGAGGACCTGTTTGTTGGAAAAATATGCATTGTTCAAAATGGTATGTCCGAATAAACAGGATTCAGCTGGATTTCTTGTCAAAACTTTATTTTTGATCTTCTGACTTCAATCAGGTTCACAGAACAGCTCTCAGCAGCACAGGCCTCAGCGTACAACCTTGGGCCAAATCAAAACAAACACGGGAGTTCTGCTCTGAGCAGACACTCTGCAAAACACTGACAACTTCTCTCTAATATAATAATGAATTGAGCTTATAATGTTCATCCCTTCCTGGTTACACCCCAGAGGTGTTATCTTTTACGTCAGACGTCAGAACGTCACTCAGTTTTGTTTAGGCTAAGAGAAAGAACACATGATAACACACACCAACTCTTATTTTGTTATGGCCTTACAGCTGCAATGATCAGAAAGAATAAAATACAAAACTGAATCTAATACTCAATTAATCAGTTATAAAATTTCTTCATGTTGAGTTAACATTTGTTGTGGATTAAGACTCCATCAAGTTACCAAGGACCTGTTGATTTAACATATGTTGTGGATTATAAATCCATCAAGTTACCAAGGACCTGTTGATTTAACATATGTTGTGGATTATAAATCCATCAAGTTACAGAGGACCTGTTGATTTAACATTTGTTGTGGATTAAGACTCCATCAAGTTACCAAGGACCTGTTGATTTAACATTGGTTGTGGATTATAAATTCATCAGTTTACCGAGGACCTGTTGATTTAACATTTGTTGTGGATTATAAATTCATCAGTTTACCGAGGACCTGTTGATTTAACATTTGTTGTGGATTATAAATCCATCAAGTTACCAAGGACCTGTTGATTTAACATTGGTTGTGGATTATAAATCCATCAAGTTACAGAGGACCTGTTGATTTAACATTGGTTGTGGATTATAAATCCATCAAGTTACAGAGAACCTGTTGATTTAACATTTGTTGTGGATTGTAAATCCATCAAGTTACCAAGGACCTATTGATTTAAAATGACTTGTGGATTATAGAATATATTTGAATCGGTTGGAAACATCAAACCCAGGACCATTAGGCAACATTCTCAGTGTTAATTCAAACATTATACCTAAATTAACGCAGCCTTGGCTTAGGGACAGATAGTTAACGTTAATTGTTTTTTGTTTTTTTTTCATATATGTTTTTTAATCTTTCTCAACTGCTGAATTGAACTTTGTGCTTTGCCAATATTCATTAAAGACCAATCAGAACCATTCTAGGAGTTGTGGACATTCAATTACTAATTTTTTTGTATCGTGTCTCAAGTTTTTTTCCATAGTAGTAATGAACACGAACACTATGTACACTGTTCTCTTAATGCTTCTCTGATAAATACATTTTATATTTGTTTTTTACTCATTCCTTTTCTGACATTACAGAGGTGGGGTTTGAACCCAGGATTTCCTCATTTGGAGGTAAGAATTTATACGTCACAACATGCTGTGCTGTCAGTCAGAAGGTTTGCAGCTTTTATTGTTTTTTATTTAAATTTTGCGTCTGTGAACTGAGCATGTGTCTCTGTAGTCACGATAGTTGGGTTGATAGCAACGGTGTTTAAGAATCAGAGTGCAGACAGAAGATGAGAAATGTGCCACAAGAAGCATCAGTCGGCATGACGGCTCAGTGGTTAGCACCGACGCCTCACAGCAAGAAGGTCCTGGGTTCGATCCCCGGTTCGGACC
>NW_013952569.1:663271-668310 GCF_001266775.1 Austrofundulus limnaeus | reverse complement strand
ATTTTACCTGGGGTCATCCAGATTAACAAATCAATCCACATCCCTAAAATTTATTCTCAGGATGATCAAGGTGTCAAAATGTAGCTTAAAATGTAGAAAATGTTCTTGGTAATCAGGGACATAAATTAGGGTTGCTGAGAAAAAGAACTGACATTGCGATTTTTTTTCGGACCCTAATGGTAAATATTGCGATATAAAAAAAACTGCAGGAATTTTTCAACAAATTACTTGAATAACACTTAAGATCTGCTGCCATCTTGTTGGCGATGAACCTGAACTGATTTCAACTCTTCTATAAATGTTTGAGAAATTAACGAATTCTGTTTTCTGCCCTTTTTGCAGGAGAGCATGTACAGAACTCTGATGAAATGGAGCAACTCTGTGAGACATTTAGCCCTTTATTCAACTAAAAATTTAAATGCGGTCCTCCTTTTGATCTTTAAATCGATATAAAAAAATAACTTGATTGTTTTTCAGCACGTTCCAGATCTGGAGTCCCTGCAGGAGCGGCTGGTTATCGTGGAGCTCTCAGAGACGTCCGTGTCGCTCATCATTGCTGTCATGAAAAGCGTGACGCAAGTTGCTCCCTTCGTTAGCTTCCTGCCTCTCGCCAACAGAGTATGACAAAAAAAAAATGTGTGATTGAATGGAGAAAACTCTCTGCTTATATTTTACTTATTTTTTTTGTGTTCCCTCTTTATTCATCACGCTCACTCTCATTTCTACAAAGACACAATGATAAAATTCTAGCTTGTATCGCCCCATGCTTTGTGCGCTACAAGTTTATGTGGTGGATCACCCTCAGCTGCTACGGCACCAAATTGTACCTCAATATGTGGGTGCTCGGTTCAAAATTAGCTTACTTTTTGTACTTTTTTAACGCGGGACAGGAAAGGATTTCAGGTTATTTGAAATGATTCAACATTAAGGGCCAAAGTCTGCCTGAATTTTTCCAGTTTAGAAAAATAAAATACCTCGCTAATCCAGCTTGAAAGAGTAGGTGGAGCTTCAGATTTCCAAATTAGCAGTATTAGCTTCGTAGCTAGAAGAGTTATGAATGTTCTAAGTCTTTTTTTTAGCTGAAGAGGGAGCAAGTGAAATAGGCCATACTTGAAACATGACAGTTGCATTATTATTTAGAAAAAAAATTTTCAGATTAGTACCTCTTTGTAAACAGACAGCTGTGAGTAATTTGCTGTGGTTTGTTAGCGTCGTTCACACTACAATGTATTCTTTTTTCCCCAATAGATTTGCATTGAGATGACTGAATCCAGTGGTGTAACTCGAGTGATAAAGAAGATCCAATCTCAACAATGGTGAGTTTCAAATTTACAGTCTGAACAGTTTAAAACGGGAACCCTAAGCATCATTTCTTATTTTACCTCTTTCTCCTTTCTACGTAGGAGTAAAGTTCGACACGCTGAGTCGTGAGTATTTCACATAAAGAGTGGTTAAACAAACTGTGAGAAATCATCTTCACGATGAGCTTTAAACAATTGTTTCTTGATAAAAACAGTTAAGTACGTCAGATGACTGAAATCTTAATGGTCAAGAAACCTGTGTGTTTAAGTTATGGGGCTTTTATTGTTGTTACATGAGAGTTTGACTTGTATAACATCTATTGTAAAACTTGTGATTGATGATGAGAATTTTTAGTTTTTCTGTTTTAAAAAAAGTGATCAAGTTCTTTCAACTACAAGAACTTTTAGATGACTTAGAGTCTGACCAGTTTAAAAACAATAAATGTAATTAAACAGTAGTAACACCAAGATTTATTTATTTATTTTTTTACATTTTCAGTTCGAAGAGTCTTAATCAGCGTATACAACAATTCGGTGAGATCTCCGTAAACCTTGATCTGGAAAACTATGTCCTCACTTTAAACCCTATAAAAGCCACGACACACAAACCAGAGCCGCCTTTAGCTGAAACTGCTGACGTCCAGGAAGCTGCTGCAGAATCCAAAGGCCCGTCCTCAGCTGCCCAGATGCCTCAAATTTGCAACGAAAAGACGGAACTAGCTGCAGCCAAAACCATAGACGTACCATCTGAGTTGGCCGGGTCAGAGAAACAGCCCGATGCTCCCGTAAAGGTTCAGGACTCTGAAGTGGTTCCAGCAGAAACGGTCAAAGTTGAGTCGAAAGAGGCCAAACCTTCAGAGCTGATGGAAACAGCCGTAACAGAGCAGACGGAGCTTGAAGGTTCTGTTGAAACCAAAGCAGAAACGACAGCAGAAACCAAACCCTTACAAACTAAACCCAGTGAAAGTCAAACAACCCCAACACCTGCACCTTCCACTGATCCTCAGAGACCACAGACCACCTTCAAACCCCAAGAAACCCCAGCGAAATCTTCATCAGAGGTCCAGAAAAGCTTGCCAAACTCCGACACTACTCACTTAAAACCCAAAACAGACACGTCACAGAAGCAGCAGCAAACTGCTGAAGAATCTGGTAGGTTTAGTTCATCTCCTAAATGCAATAAAGCTCTAACAGTCCTTTTACTCAGGACCGGCCTGTGGCATAGGCAGTATGAGCAAATACTCTAAAGTATATTTGATTTAGTTTAGAGAATAATCACAGGTTACTCAAGTTGTTAATACTATTTTTGGTTCATAAGAGTTGCACCTCTTTATTTACATTTTACAAAACTTTGGCATTTGTAATTTGATTTATGTAACAAAAATGTTAATAATGAAAATATCCCTGTAATTGTTTTGTGAAGGTCCTGTGTCTGAGAAGAGTCAAACATCTGAGATCAACGAAGCATCTTCTGCAAAAGAAGTAGCCGCGGGATCATCAGAACTTGATCCAAACCAACAATCTGCTACTGTAGGAAACGAAACTACTGCAAATGAAACCACTTCTGCTCCCGTTGTCGTCTCGACTCCCGAAGAGAATAGCCAAAATTTCCAGACAATAACAAAAAACATCCGTAAGAAATATTTATAAAAGGTTCAAAATGTCTGCATGTCATACATTTCCTGCTATACTTTTCATCAATCTTTAACTCTTCTCCACAGAATTTTTGTCTCTGAAAAACATCTTGTTGCCCAAAGTAAGTATAATCACTGAAGACTGAAAATTGCCATGTATTGACCCTTTGCACGTGACGTCACACGCCTCAGAAGACCGCCCATTTTTGCCATGTTGGATGGCAAAAACAGACATCCGTCCATAAACTGCTACTGAGCTAGAGGAGAATCAGGCACTTGGTAGCCTAATATTGTTCTTTCCCCCCTGTTGATTTAGCTGTTTGAATGGTCTTAAGCTGCTGCGCAGTTGGCCAGTGGACCGGAGTGTCTCTCCGGTTTCGGACCGAGCAGTAACGGGCTGAAGACGCTGCGCTGCTGGTTCTAAAATATTAAAATCTCTCTGTCTGCCCACCCGCAGCACTCCGTGTCATAGTGAAGATATAAACAACAGTGATAGCTGGAAATATAGTTGTTTTTACTCAATGTTGAAGCAGTGTTGTTGAGTGAAAGGTCGGAGAAGCTTTTATTTATTTATTGTTTCCACGCTGATGGAGTAAACACAAGTTGGGCATTCAGGTGGTCATAAAATCAGACCAGCTGGTCATCAAAGCTGTTCATCTTTTTAATTTAACTGGGAATGGATCATTTCAGCTAAATATCGAACAGAAAGAAGCGCAGCTCCGAGCGCTGTTGTAACCCGGAGCTGTTTAACATGAAGAGAAGCTACTGACTTGTTAGCTTGCTAGCCGTTGTCGGCTTTCCGCTTCGAGGTGCTCAGTAACCCGAAAAACATCTAGAATCACGTATGGGATTGGCAAATAAAAATACATAAGCATTAACAAGCAAGTCTTACCTTCACCATTATGAGATATCTTGTCCCTCCATGTAAGAGTAGCACCCTGTCCCAGTCAACCCATCCAGCAACAAAAAACTGATAAGCATCCAGGCTTTTGTATGCYTTTAAGTCAGCTCCAGTGTAGGGGGAAACACCATTTATGACATAGTGGTATAGGTCATGTGGTGTAAATTCAGGCAAAGTTTGCATTTTGATCAAATCAACAAACACATCCGGAGGGAGAAGATATGGGTCGATTTCTAAGCTAGCTATGTCCAACTTCTGTAAATAACGCCAGTCTGTGAGCCCCAACTAGGTGTGCGAATTCACAGATAATTTATCTAAACTTGAACAAGTAGAAACCATGGCTAAAACAAAAAAAATAACTTCAAAAAACAATCACTGACATTCAAGTCAATACACCGCTCCGTGTCTTCTGCCGTCTGACATGCCGGTATCACATGACTTTGTCACGTGGTGCAAAGGGTCAATAAAGGCAAATCTTTTTTAATAAAATCTGTTCTATGAGGTTTAGAAGGTTAAAATATATCACTCAAAATAAAAAAATAATAGTCAAACTGCTTATTTCCCACCAGTTTGTTAGGCACTTTTATATTAATGCCGTTTAAAATATTTATTATTTTACTTGATTATAAATATATTATTTCTTTTTTGAATCTTTTACCTTAGTCTCCAACATTTTGTTGGTTTTCCCTCTTTAAACCAAACTGATTTTATTTACTTATTTTGTTTATTCACCCATTTGATGTGGACATTTATAAATGTTTTTGTTTTCTCTCCTCTCATCTCCTGATTATTTCCAGTTCCTTTCAAAAGAAATTTGTCTGATCGTAACCAATTTGCCAGAGTACAATGACGGCTCTTACACAGAATCCAGCATCATCAATCTGCTCCGAAAGTTTGGATTAGAATTCGAAGATGACAGTGTTTTCATCGCGCCTCAGTATCAAACGGTTTGTAACATATTCAGCTTTTTTTTATCCTTTCTGCTGTTTTTATCATCTTCAGCTGTTTTAGTCATTTTAGCGGTCATATCATGTCAACTGAAAGATTTTTCTTATGATTTAACCAGTTGAATTGTTCAACTAAGTAACAGGTCGGTCTTGTAAATGAGACATTGGCTGTGTCCAAAACAGCAGGCCGGGTCCTCCGAAGGCCGAATTCGTTGGCCGCATACGTCACAGCGCCGCGACGAAGGCCGTCCAAAAC
>NW_013952569.1:649583-663261 GCF_001266775.1 Austrofundulus limnaeus | reverse complement strand
TTATTATTATTATTATTATTGTTATTATCATTATTATTTGAAACATTTATTTGTGTTAGATTTGTAGGACAAAATAAAGTGGTGTGTTTGTTATATTTTTAGGCTTTTGTCTGTCAACCACATGTGAGGAAGGTGCAGGAGTTTTTCAAAAGGCCAATCAGCAACAACCGGACTCTTAACGGGTCCAAACTCTGCTTTCAGGTTTTCTGCGTCCAAAAGTACACCTTAGTAAGTTTAAACAGAAGATTTTCACGTGAATAAGGAGCCATGCAGAGGAGTGTGTTAAATAAGTTTTAGTAAACTGTTTTTTATAAACTGTAATTATAGTTGCAACAGTTCCTATATTAGCTATATTAGCTAACAGCAATTTTACACAAAAGTTACCCACTTTTGTGTTTGTACATTATATATTTTTTTATGTTATTGATACTGTGTTGCCTTTTTCAGTTTGGATTTTACACATTTTTTATGAATGTCACAAGCTCTGTAAGTACTTCTTTTATTCTTCTTGTTAGAAAACATTTCCATTGACTGTTTTTAATCCACACATTTGCATTAAAATTTGATTAACAATTTGCTGCCTAGGTTTGACTGGAAATTGAGAAAAACAGTAAAATTGTTGTCACATCTGTTTTGTTTTCCTTTAAATATACACCTTTAATGTTTTAAATCAGAAAAGGAAGCACACCTCTTCTTCAGTAGTTTACATCAAGAACATCTCATCAAGCGAAGCCACAGACCTTAGAATCGCTTTAAAAAAAATTGGCGACGTAACAAACTATGTGCCTCTGCTCAACAAGGTACAAACATACACACCTATAAATACACATCGAGTTGAATACAGGAATGACTTTCTGTTTCTTTTTTCTTTTGTTTCGATATTCCAGGTGTTTGTTGAATTTAGTAACCCTTGTGATGCTGATCGTCTTGGAGTTTGGTACAGCTTCCTGAAACAGCGTCTTCCACATAGCGTACACAGAACGGGTCTGCCCAGCAGCTTCAAAAGAGCAAATAGTAACATACTCATATCTTTGATTTTAAAGTTACAGAAGCAATGTTAAAGAAAGAAATGTGAGGCATTTTTATTCCTGCTTTATATATTTTGTTAAAAAATACAGTGGTTTGCAAAAGTATTCATACCCCTTGAACTTTTCCATATTTTGTCACATTACAACCACAAACATAAATATATTTCACTGGAATTTAATGTGAAAGACCAACACAAAGTGGTATACAATTGTGAAGTGGAAGCAAAATTTTACATGAATCAAAACATTTTTTACAAATAAAAAACTGAAAAGTGCGACGTGCAAAAGTATTCAGCCCCCTTTTCCCTGAGTGCAACCAATTGCATTCAGAAGTTGCCTGATGACTGCTAATGACTCAAAAGGGTCCACCTGTGTGTAATCTAATCTCAGTACAAATACAGCTGCTCCGTGACGGCCTCAGATGTTGGTTAAGAGAATATTGGGGAGCAAACAGCATCATGAAGTCCAAAGAACACACCAGACAGGTTAGGAATATGGTTTTGGAGAAGTTTAAAGCAGGCTTAGGTTATAAAAAGATTTCCCAAGCTTTGAACATCTCACGGAGCACTGTTCAATCCATCATCCGGAAATGGAAAGAGTATGGCACCACAGTAAACCTGCCAAGACAAGGCCGTCCACCTAAACTTACAGGCCGAACAAGGAGATCACTGATCAGAGAGGCAGCCAAGAGGCCCATGGTGACTCTGGATGAAATGCAGAGAGCCACAGCTCAGGTGGGGGAAACTGTCCACAGGACAACAATTAGTCGTGCACTACACAAATGTGGTCTTTATGGAAGAGTGGCAAGGAGAAAGCCATTGTTAAAAGAAAACCATAAGAAGTCCCGTTTGCAGTTTGCCAGAAGCCATGTTGAGGACACAGCAAACATGTGGAAGAAGGTGCTTTGGTCAGACGAGACCAAAATTGAACTTTTTGGCCACAATGCAAAACGCTATGTGTGGCGGAGAAAGAACACTGCACATCACTCTGAAAACACCATCCCCACTGTCAAATATGGTGGTGGCAGCATCATGCTCTGGGGGTGCTTCTCTTCAGCAGGGACCGGGAAGTTGGTCAAAGTTGATGGGAAGATGGATGGAGCCAAATACAGGGCAATCTTGGAAGAAAACCTGTTGGAGTCAGCAAAAGATTTGAGACTGGGGCGGAGGTTCACCTTCCAGCAGGACAACGACCCTAAACATAAAGCCAAAGCTACAATGGAGTGGTTTAAAAAAAAGAATATTCATGTGTTAGAATGGCCCAGTCAAAGTCCAGACCTAAACCCAATTGAGAATTTGTGGCAAGATCTCAAAACTGCTGTTCACAAACGCTCTCCATCCAATCTGACTGAGCTTGAGCTGTTTTGCAAGGAGGAATGGGCAAGAATTGCAGTCACTAGATGTGCAAAGCTGGTGGAGACATACCCTAAAAGACTTGCAGCTGTAATTGCAGCAAAAGGTGGCTCCACAAAGTATTGACTCAGGGGGGCTGAATAATTTTGCACATCGCACTTTTCAGTTTTTTATTTGTAAAAAATGTTTTGATTCATGAAAAATTTTGCTTCCACTTCACAATTGTATACCACTTTGTGTTGGTCTTTCACATTAAATTCCAGTGAAATATATTTATGTTTGTGGTTGTAATGTGACAAAATATGGAAAAGTTCAAGGGGTATGAATACTTTTGCAAACCACTGTAAAACATTTACAAACGTCCCTCCTGTAAATGAAACAGATATTGCATAATCCAGACACTATTTAAAATCATTGTCAAATTTTAAGCCATAAAGTTGAGGATAAAGCCACAATGTCAAATTTTAAGTCACAACATCAAGTTTGAAGTTGTAACATTGAGTTTAAAGTCATAACGTCAAGTCGTAATATTGAGGTTCAAACCATAACGTCAAAGGTGAAGTCATAACGTTGAGTTTGAAGTCATAACATTGAGGACAAAGCCATGATGATGAGTTTTAATACACAACATCACCCTTGATGTTAGGTTTGATGTTGAAAAGTCAAGGATAAAATGGTAAGATCGAGGTTCTTGTCTTAACGTCGAGGTTGAAGTCATATCGTCAAGGATAAAGTCATAACGATGAGTATAAAGTTGTAACATCGAGGACAAAGTTGTAATGCTAAGGATAAAGTCGTTATTTCGAGGATAGTCGTAACATCTAGGATAAATTTGCAGTGTTGAGTATAAATTCGTAACATTGAGGACAAAGCCATAAAGTCGAGGTACAAGCCACAAGATTTGAGTCATAACATCGACACTGAAGTTGTAACATTGAGGACAAAGTAGTAACAGCAAGGTTCGAGTCGTTATCTTGAGGTTGAAGTCGTAATATCGAGGATAAAGCGGTAACAGTGAGGATGAAGTTGTTACTTCAAGGATAAAGTCGTAATGTTGTAACCTTAGGGTTATAGTTCTAATGTCAAGGCAAAAACCATACGTTAATAACAATGTAGCATTATGGCTATAGTCTCTTCTTCAAGGTAGAAGTTTTAACATTGAATATAAAGTTGTACTGTCAAAGCTGAAGTCATAACATTGAGGCTAAATTTGTAATGTCAAGGTGATAATCACTTGATCAAGATTATAATCATTACATCAAGGTTATAATCACTACATCAAATCGGGAGTTTAAGTAAAGTCAATAAGTTTGGGTTAATGTCTGTCAAAGGTAAAGTAGGCATGTGGAGAGTAAAGTCAGGAAAAACAGTCAACTTTTACATCAAATCCAAGCATAAAAGATTTAATGTAGTCAAACTAAACACACCATTTACGCTTGCGTGCAGATCCAAGACTTCCATTGAGGGCTATGCCACACAGAAACGACATTGTGGCCTGGGCTAAAATCCCGAGGTCAATGAGCAACATTCCAAAGGGCACCACTGCACCTTTTTGGATAACCATGACAACTAGTCCCTACTTGTTCTCTACTGAACGTCCTTGGTTTAACATCCCAGGTAAGAGGAACACATGCAAACTGAGTTTAACTTCTAAATATAACATATAACTGAATTTGAGGCTGTTCACTCCTTGCATTAACATACATCCTGACTGATCTGGTCACAATGTGTTTATCTTTAGTCTGGGATGCACACTAAGAGTGGAGCTTAACACAGCCATACCTGTGATAAATAACAGAAGGTTTTTCCTTTGTGTTGATAACTTCTGAGCCACAAGAGATATTACTAATCTGATAGCAGAATCCATTTCTGAGACTGTACTAATCTTCTTTCTTATGCTACATGGCCCCCTTCCCATTGGGAAAAAAATGACTTTGATCCAGTATGGCAGCTTTCAAACTGGAAATTAAATAATAACCTATATTTTTGTGTTTTGCTTCTAGACTTTTCAACAATCAATGAAATGAGGGACATATTGGTAAGACTTTTTGGTATTTCCTGTAACTTTCTATGAGCCATGTTTGTCTGTAGCTCGACTTCTGCATAATAAATATTTGACTTTTACCTTCCATTCCTGTAGTTGATTAAACAAAAAAAAGTGAGATTTCCAACGATCATGTTGACGGGTTTACCGACTGCAACCTACACACACAAGGACCTGGCTAAACTGGTGTGGAAGTATTTTCCTGAGCAGAATCTTTACACTCTGCACAACAATGTGATCGTTTTACCACTGCAGAGGAGGGTAAAGCACTAACAGGAGTTAACAACTTTTAATACAGCTGTTTTTATTGTAACTGTGGTATGTCGTGACTTTTGTTTTTATTTTATTTACAGGCATTTGTGCATTTCGACAACTGGGATGCTTGCTTCAGATTTCTTACAGATCACGTCAGCAATCAAGTTTGTTTGAAAGACTGTGTTCTCAGCACACATGTAGTCCTAAATGACGTGATCCCAAGATCTGATGAGGTATGAAAACTGCTCAAACTCTGCAGCTTAACACTTAATCCTGATCATATCTAATCTTCCATAGGATTTGTTGCCAAGAATTATTGTTACAATAAAAAAAAGCAACAAACAAAAATTTCCTTACTTTATGTGCTAAGTTTAGTTTAACAGTTGCACAATAAGATACTTTCCCATTATCTCCAGTTTAGGTCATTTTCTGGTTTCATACCAAGTCTGGGTCAAGCTATCCTGGTCACAAGAACATGTTGCCCAAGTTTATTTATTTTAGCTATTTGTCAGGGTCAGAGCTGGTGAGCTTCTAAAAGACTGTTTTTTTTAGTCCAGTCAGCAAATGTCAACTTTCCTGTTGTTGCAACAAATGTGCTTTGTAAACAAATCCATTCTTACTCGTGTATATGTAACAACTATATTATAACATGGTAGTAAAAGTATTAAACATAACAGCCTTAAGGACTCATATCATATTTTGGGATTACAAATGCTGCACCTTATGTTAGAGTAGAACGCTGCTCAACAACTCAGCCCTGTATCTACACTCACGCTGGCTCAGAGGCATAACAGTAGTGGATGACTGGTGGTCGTCCAACCAGTCCACATGGGTCTTTGTGCGCACTGAAGGAAAAAAAAGTCATTTTATAAAAGTGAAAATCTATGTGGTGCAGAAGAAATTTACCATAAAGATAAAGACTGTATCGTATCAATATAAAAATATTCCTTCAAGATCTATTTAATAAATACATATAATTATTTTTTGCAGGAGTCCATGTACAGAAGTTTGATGAAACTGAGCAACATTGTGAGTCGTTTGATGTTTTTTTGAAATTCTGGTGTAAAAAAATTTCCTCTTTGATTAAATAACGTTGACTTGTTTTTCAGCATGTTTCAGATCTGAAGTCTCTGGAGGACCGCCTGCTGTGTGTGGAAGTTTTAGGGACGAGCGAGAGACTCGTCTCCACGGTCATGACTGCGGTGGCAAGCTTTGCTACATTCGTCAGCTTCCTGCCGCTCTCAAACTGGGTGCGAAAACAAGTTTTAAAATCTAACATTCAGATCAGAGCAGAAATGCATATTTCTGTGATCAGATCAGCTTAGACTAGTTTTGCCTTTTAAAAACAGTTCTTGTAGTAAAATCAAGTCACATTCAGACCAAATCTGACATTTTTTATTGTCAACAGTTAATTTTCTTTATAAACATTTAATTTTTTAAGTATTTGATTGTATCTACAGGTATTTTTATATATGAAAAACTTCTAGATGGAGATTAAAAACTTGCTTTCAGTGTAATATCTAGTGAGTTCAATCAAAGGTAGCTGGACTGGAAACAATTTTATTGTTTTTTGCTAGCTGAACTCATCATGCTCCCCTCCCTCCTGATAGTCATTAAGGTTTTCCTTTTTGTCGTTGCCAAAATCAGCATTTTACCAAATGTTTTGCTTATGGAAGAGCCCAATGCTTAACTGTTTTTTTGTTTTTGAAATCTTTAAAACTCATGAGTTTTGTCTTGATATAACATTCATCACCAATCCCTAATGTCTTCCTAATTTTAATTTTTTTGGGCTAGATTTATGTGGAAATGGCCGAATCCAGCGGAGTAACAAAGGTGCTGGAGAACATGTCTGTGTGCAGACTACCTGAACTGTCTGAAGTTTGGTATGCATGTTTAATATAAATTATACAAGTAAAGAATTATTATTATTTGTATTACTACCCTTCTGATTTAAGCCCTTTTTTGTTTTTTTAAAACCACACAGGAAATTAGTTGGACGCGTTGAATTGTGAGTATTTTATTGTAGGTTATTGACAAAAAACTTAATGAATGCAGAACAATAGTTGTTTGGAATTAATAGTTATCTGCCAAACTTTTTTCTTCTGGACCTAAAGGTTGTTGTTAAAATAAATATTTGGGTAAAATAGTGCATTGTGAAGTTGGTCTTAAATTTAATTTCAAGTGGCATTAAAAGGTCTTAAAAAGTCTTAAATTTCCCTTAATGTTTTTTTCTTGCGGAACTAAGTGGGTCAAAATGCGAGCTGAAATACAACTAAAGACCACAAGTAAAAGCTAATGTTACTTAATGTCAATTTTATTCAGATTTAAATCATTTGTATATGTTTGACAGCTGATTGTATTATTGTATTGTGCCGTCTGTGGACAATTCATTGCCCAAGCTCTAAATTATTAACCATTTAAAATTAACTTTTAATTTCAGGTTAAAGACCCGAAAGCAGCGTCTCAAAGACTCTAAGAAGATTGCAGTAAACGTCTATCTCTCTTTGGGCACCACTGATGCCTACACCGTGTCCACACATGAGAAAAGTTCAGCACAACCTCCTCTTAATAAAGAGGAACCAAAACTCGGCTGCTCTGCTGCTTCTGCTGCACCAGTCCCCTCAGCCGGATCTGAAGTTTCTGAATCCACTACAGCGATGGAGGAGGAGAGATGTGAAACTGAGGTCACCGCCAACTCTTCTGTCGTTCCTGAAACGGATGTAGAAACATCAGAGAAGGAGGAGGCGGAGCCTGTATCCTGCAGCGCTCTGCAAACCGGAAGTCCACCCCTTTCTGAAAATGTCCCTCAAATGAACATGAGGGAGTTTAATGCATTAAAAGCAGTCATCCTTCAGTTTAAACAAAGTCATAACCCAACAAAAAGAAAAGAGGTGATTTTATTTAATTTATTCATTGTTTGTATCAAAAATATATCTAAAAACGCTTGACTTTGTTCTGAAAGGGGATGTTTTGGGCTGATATAAATCTCCATTATTGAAAAAAAGTATTTATACCTCTTAAAATGTGGGTTTAAATTCTTTAAAAATGCCTTAAAAGCATACACAAATTAAATTAGGTACTGCTGTTGAACACTTTGGAGTAAATTCACAAGCCTTGTCTCTTTTTGAAGCTATTAATTTGAATTTTTAACTTCGGCAGTCATATTTTTTGTAACTGTTACTAGTATTTAGTTATTGAGGTTAAAATACACTAAAATCCTACTATTGTTTTTATCACGTAAAATATTTTAAAGATATTTAAAGTGTTCCAGAACATGAATGGAAGGAGGTATCAAGGAAAAAAAATTTTTGGGCCATAATATAGATTCCCAGCATGATTAGACATGTTCAAATATGTCCAAACTGGACACATTTTCCAAATACTGTCATTTAGAAATACTATAACAGAGACACACTCAAATGAAAGATCAAATCCCCATAAATCATATTCACTCACAACATGAATAAAATATAAAACAATTATTAATAAGCAGCAATGTGAGTCACAGATGGGGACATGCAGCAAATTCCCACAACTAAACAGCCAAAACCCAACAAAATAGAAACAAATCCTTACTTTTTTAAAACATTACAATTCACACATCTTATAAAACCACCAGCAGCAAAAACTAAATGTTTTTCTTTTACTTTTTATGTTTTTTGTCCTCAGTTTCTGACCAAAAGTAATTCAAGATGGCAGCCAGAACAGTGGTATAACAGACTAGACCTTAAAACTAAAATATGATCTTTTAAGTTCAAAAATAATTAATTTATGGCTAAGCTGCATGTTGTAAACCAGGTTTGTTCAATCCTGGCCCACGAGAGCCACAATCCTGCATGTTTTATACTTGAAATACCTGATTCTTTAGTTCAGTCACTTCTTGAAGCTCCACAGAAGCTTGTTAATTGTCCATTCGTTTAAATCGTGTGTTGGAGCAGAGAAACCTCTAAAACCTGCAGGATGGGAGCCCTCTAGGACCAGGACTAGACACTCCTTTCTAAGTGTTCAGACTCTTGACGTTAGAAGTAGAAGATGTAAGATTGGAGTGGACCATCACCACAAGTATTCACTTTAAATGGTTGATAAACTCTTATTTCTCCTCCCAGGCTCAGGAAGACACTGAAGTTCATTCTTCAAAGCTTCACGTCGAACCAGATTCTAACTTTCAAAACTCGGTCACCGTTGATGAAATGACTGAAGACATGGAGGACAAAGACACTTCCGAATCTAAGCAAACCGCTGAAGAGAAACCAGAGGAGCAGAGCTCAGATATGTCCTCAAAGACATTTTCATCAACGTCCTCAAACAGCAGCGTGTCTACGAGTTCCACTTCTGATCCCAACAAACCCCAAACTGAACCCTCATCTTCTGTCCTGAGCGACACCTCTTCTTCAGAGTCTGTTGAAACTCTGAGAGCTCAGTCTTCATCAGCAGCTTTGAGGACATCGGAACAGGAGTCCCATCAGAAGTTATCAGAAGACAACAGCGCTACTAAAACTGTTGAGTCACAAGTAGAGACGTTATCAGAGGTGGAACCAGAGCAGAAGTTTATCCCCCAAACCCAGAGTCTGGAAACTAGAGATGAAACTCCCGAAGAAAAAGATGAAGAAGACAAAAACACAAAAGAGACTGAAGATATAGACCAAATCCTGGATACACTTGATAAGAAAAGTGTTGAACAGATAAAGAAAGAGGAGAACCAAGAAACCGAAACACCTGGACCTGAGAAAGACCTGCTGGTCTCGGATAGCGTTAAAGACGAAACCTGTAGTGAAACAAACATGGACGCTTCTGCTGAAGTGACAGATGATTCTGCTGATGAAGCTTTGAATCAAGAGGAAACGCATCTGGTCAAGGATGAAGGGTCGACTGTAAAACCAGATCTGATGACCGGGTCCCAAACAGAAGACGGAGAGGACAAAAAGCCTGATGAGATGATCCCTGTCCCAGAAACGCCTCTTCAACGAAATTCAACAGGGGCCAAAAACAATCAGAAGACCTCCCAAGAGGCAACAGACAATATGACCATTGTGACCAGATCCACCAGAAAAAGAAAAATGACCGAGAAGAAAGACTCTGATGAAAGGAAAGAGAGTGAGACCCCGACGAGGACAAATACACCTGGCAGAGACAGACAGGACGCTCCAACGACAGAGGAAAAAACACCTCCAGGAGACGTCGCACTGACAGAAAACACCAAAGACACAAATGAGCTGGAACTAAAGACCTCAGAGGACTTCAGGGAGAATGAAGAGGACAACAAAGCTGCGACGCCGAGACCAAGAGGCAGACCAAAAACCACGACCAAACTGAGTCCAGGTGAGATGAGCAGAACTTCATCTGTTTAGACGGTCGTTAAAAAACATTCAACTGACTTTATTCTGTCTTCAGTCGCAACAAGAATATCAACCAGAGGCGTCAAAGCAGAGGACACCGATGGACAGGAATGTGTGGAGGAGGACCAGGACGGAACGGGTATGAAAAGATGAAATTAGAGCTGTGACGACATTTAATATAAACATTTTCTCAGAAGTGGATTGTTTTCTCTAGAGGTGAGCGATTTGAGGAAATTTAGTATCGATCTGATACCAAGTAGATACAACGCTAGTATCGCCAATTCTGATGCTGATACTTGTCACAGTCATTGAATATTTGGAGATTTTTGCCTTTAGTTGGTAATTATAATAAAACACAACAAAGATTTTAAGAAAATATTTTTTGACTGACTACAACAAAATAAAACTGAAAAATAACAAAAATACCAGTGAATTAGCATTTCCTGCAAAAATGCAGTGTGAATGCTTAATAATGTATTTGTATGTAGTTTGTGTTGAATAGCTAAAAAATAAAAGCTGACACTAGCCTTAAAATTAGTTTTAAAAGTGGCTGAAATTGCCAAAATTAGTACAAAGAAACTGAGAAAAGGCACTTTGCTGAGCTAAGCAGCAAGAAGCTGAAACTATTACAAAGGCTAATTTGGCTATAATAAACATCTTAAATGACCTAAAAAGTAGCTTTTAAAAGCAGAAAACAGCTTAAAAAGGGCAGAAAAAGTTTGAAATGGCTGAAAGAAGCTCAAAAACAGTTTAAATCAAATGAATAGCAGAGAAGATCAGAATGATAGCTAAAAAAGCAGTAAAAAGCTTTAAACTGCTAAATAGAAGCTGAAAGAAGATGAAATTAGTAAAGTATTTAAAAAAGACAGAACCAGAACAAAATGTAAAAAGTGCAGTAAAGATTTATGAACATTTTGAAGAGTTTTAAGAATGTTGACGATGGCTCCATTCATTTTCAATGAGGGGAAAAATGCTAAAAGTTAAATAGCTGAAAATTGTCACTTGCACAAGTACCAAAAATCACAGCTAAAATGTCCCGAATGAGCTGAATGTTTTGATATAAAAATTGTTGAAACAGCAGAAAAATTGCAGAACGAGTTACGTGTCGAAAAACATGCGGAATAAAAATAATCTCAACACTGTGAATGCTTGATTAGCAACGCCAGTAACACAAAATAATACCTTCCATTGCACGTGGGCGCAGTGAGGAGGACTAATGACCAACTCCAAACAATTTTAAAACTTTTCACTACTGACTTCATTTGTGAAAAAATAAAGTCCAGCTCGGACTAGCCTTTAGCTCATCAGTCTTGTCATGATTAAACTTTCTGCAACATGTGTATCTATTGTCTAGAATCTTTCCAAAGAATTCAGAGATTTACAATATTTGTTTTAAAACTAATAAACCATTGTCTGGTTTTAATATTTTATTCATCTTTTCTTTTTCAGGCATTAACAAACGAAGACTGGAGCTCGAAGAACCCAAACCAAAGAGATCTTGTTCTCAGTCTCCTCACTTCGGTGCCAACTTCAAACTGCCGCCGTTTGACCCTAAAACCCCCCTTGGTGAGACATGTAAAGCGAGGACACACAACTTGGTTTGAATCCATACATGGGTCATTCTTTGGTTTTTCAGTTTCAGAACAAAATTGGAAAAAAAATCTCTCAGAAACTTATTTGACTGATCGGATTACACCCTCCTGAAATGTGACAGAATGTTTGGAAACCATGCTTCATTTCGTGACTGACCAGACTTTATTTTATGTTTTCCACTGGAGAAGTTGGAAAAAATTGGTGTTTTAAAGGGGACATGCGATCCGAAATCCCCCGTTTTAGCCGTTAAATACATTTTGTTGTGTTCTTGGAGACTCTAGTCATGGTGAGAAGAGAAAACGTAACGCTCCAGGAGTTCAGGCCATGATTTCTGGTTCCAACAGAAGGTCCTAAGTGGTACACTAACAATCATCTTTCCTTTTTAATCAGTGTAAAAAAGTGGCCTTCTTTAGTGTTGCAATTGCCATTTTTCTAATTTAGCTTTAAAACTTAAAAATAATTGTTTTTGTTCGTTTTATTTTTAAACAGAAAAACCAAAGAACGAACCATACACAGATTAGATCTAACCTTTTTTTTAAACATTTTCTTTATTGTAGGTAAAGAGTTTGTGAGTCGTAAGTGGGGGTTTTTCTGTAACCTCTGCTCCGTTTCCTTCCTGAACGAGAACACCACTGAGGACCAGCACTGCAAGAGCCAAACGCACTCTGAAAACCTGCAGGTACTCACAAAAAAACAAAGCAAAAACCATCGAGAATCCACCTGCAGGTCGTTTTACTCGTGTGTTACTGTTTCAGAGATATAAGAAGAAGCGCCAACAGCTCCGACAGAAGCTCCAGCCTACCAGGATGTCGACACGAATCTCTCAGAAACTCATTTGACTGATCGGATTACACCCTCCTGAAATGTGACAGAATGTTTGGAAACCATGCTTCGTTTCGTGACTGACCAGACTTTATTTTATGTTTTCCACTGGAGAGACTTTGTATTCAATTCTTTCTTTCTTAATGTATGAAAATTTGTACCTTCTACTCAATAGAACAATGTGACCATGAATATTTTATACATATTGCTGTTTTCTACATGTATGCAATTTTTTTGTATATATTTGCAACAAAGAAAGAAATGTACATAAGAACTGCCAAATCAATCAGAACTGAAAAGTTTCGACAGTAATCCCCCTTTTAAAAAAGTGGAGGGTGGGGGGGCAGACATTATAAGATTTAGTCTTCTGCTACCTTTCATTTTATTTTGATTTTTGATTTGTGTATTTTCTTTGTTTTTATTGTATATAGTTATTTTTTAAAGAAATTAATACATTTTTTGAATTGAATTAAATATTTTATTTTAAACTTGTGAAGAAAGCATGCTGTTTGAACTTGAAATTCACGTAGTATTTTGGTTAAATTTCTCTGAATGTTACATGTTTCGATATTTTATGAAATAAAGATGTTAAAGTTGTGTTTTATTTTCAATTTATCAAGGAAAAAAAACAAACATTACATTACCTAATTTCCCTCTGGGATAAATAAAGTGTTTTTAGATTATAATTGAATATTAAGTGAAAAATGTGAGGTTGGAAAAATGCAGCAGGGTTTTACTCTCAAAAGGTTTAAACTTACCCTACCAGTGCAAATGAAGTGTACATTTTTAGTTTTAAATCCAGTAATCCCCGATATGTGCAGTATTTTTCTGTGCTTTTGACTCTGATGGTTTCCATTTAGCATTTATAAACTATTATTTTGAGTTAAAGTCATGAACTGTAGTTCTTAAGGCTGTGCTGCTAATTAAGGGAGAAGAAGAAGAATCATGACTTCTGGTTCAGTAAACTGGACGATTCATTCAGGATTTGAACCGGTTTGAAGGATTTATTTTTCCGATACGTCTCCGCGTCGGACGACCATCACTTTGCGCAAGTATATGAGGTAAAGTCCAAAACTAAATGGTTTGTGATTTTAAAAAATAAAATGAGTCATTCGTAAAGCTAGCTGTTGCGTTAGTACAGGATGCGGGTGTTTTGGAGAAACTGAGACGTTTATTTTCTAAACATGATGTCCCAGTGGCTTTCAAACCCCAAAACACATTACGGCAAAGGCTGGTTCACCCCAAAGA
>NW_013952569.1:646931-648833 GCF_001266775.1 Austrofundulus limnaeus | reverse complement strand
ATTAAACAGAGTTGGAGGCCTCCGTTTTCAGTTGTCCCCCTCCTACAGTACTACTATTGCCAGTATCAGTTAACAATAGGTGTTAATTAGGTGTCAACGATAGCCATGTGATGTGAGTATCAGTCACATGGAGGCAGGGCTTAAAAGCCTGAATTTAGCCTGAAACTCTCAGACTGAAGAAGTCTCTTGGAGGAGAGACGAAACGAAGACCTATACAATTTTTTTTCTTTTTGATTTATTAACCTGGATTACTGAGATGCATCAGGATGTCGCATTAGTACAACATGCTACGTTTAGCCATCATGTTGGTTTGTGACCGGTCTGTTTGAGGGTGCATGGATTCCAACAGGGAGCCTGAGGAAAGAAAATGTTTACACGCTAAATTCACTTTTTTGCGTTTATAAACTATTTTTTGTGCAAATATAGTGTCTATGAGTGTAGAAAAGTTAAATTTATTCTTTCCAGTTACTGCAAAGATATTTTTATATTATTTTTGGGGTCAAATTGTTCAGTTTAAAACTAGTCTTGCTTATTTCGTCTCATTGTTTTTTCGTCACACTTTTTTCTTCGGAACTGCCATTTATGGTATGATTGATGTATTTCCGGCCAACTAGATTTCATAGTCCGCCATTTTTTCCCCCTCGCAGTGGTTTTGTAGTTTCATATCGTCATGCCTAAGGTGCAAGTTCAGAAATGTTCGGTTCTTGGGTGTGTGGACCAACATGATTCTCTACACAGACTGCCAGCATCTGAGCCTCTTCGAAGCGCCTGGTTAAACTTTATTTTTCGAGGAAATCTACCCGCAACTGTGGGGAAAGCGCTTCTTGTTTGCGGCAAACACTTTTTGGATGAATGCTTCAGCAACCTCCGTCAGTTTCAGGAAGGTTTTTCCGAGAGACTTCGCCTGATCGAGGGTTCTGTTCCTTCTCTTTACGGAAGCGATGCTCAAACCAAATCGGTAGGTTATAAATAATAAAAGCTTGTTTTGATAGCGTTATGCCGTGTGCTTTTGTTAGCTTGATGTGCTAGCTTAGCTATCTCCGGTATGATCTTTGTACTGTGTGTTTTTAGAGTAATGCTGTTTATACAGTGTTTGTCTTGTGGAACACATGCTCGTAATGCAGTTATTGAAGTTTTTTTTTTGTTTTGGCGTTAGCTAACTCCACGTTGTTGGATGTAGCGTTAGCTAAATTCTTAGCTGCTAAGTTAGCTTCTGCGGTAGCATCTGCTGAGCCGCGGTGAGTATAGGATTATACTGAAGTTGATCCATCATCCATTTAAATCATTCTTTTTCACATCTAGAATACTGTTTATACAGTGTTTGTCTTGGGGAACACATGCTCGTAATGCAGCTATAATTGACGTTGTTTGTGTTGGGGTTAGCTAACCACGTTGTTGGATGTAGCATTAGCTACATTCTTAGCTACGTCGCAGTGTTTAGTGATCCATCGTGCTTTTAAATCATTCTTTTTCACATCTAAGTTGGAGTCTATTTAGGGTAAAACTTCCAATATTACAAGAAACAATATATGTACCCTGTCGCCGAGGCGGGCGACATAAATGCTCTTTGTCCATATGTCCGTCTGTGACGACGGATATCATCAGCCATGTTTGGCCTGGAGTTACACGTTTTTGGTTTTTACCGAGTATTTATGATCTATACATTCTACATCAGGCTCAGAGAGGGGGAAATCATTAAAAACAACTACAAAAACAAGCTTTTATACAAAGAACTGATTTATTAACAAAGTAAAAGTATTATGTCTGTGTCTGGTGCCTAGACTTTTCTTTCCTCGTTTTTTGTGATGTAAGTGGGTAGAGTAGAGTCCTGATGCATCTCAGTAATCCAGGTAAAAAAATCAAAAAGAAAAAAATAGTATAGGTCCTCTGGACGGGTTCTTC
>NW_013952569.1:636475-646644 GCF_001266775.1 Austrofundulus limnaeus | reverse complement strand
TTATTAGGGAGGAAAACCCGTCTGGATAACAGCAGACTGACTGTTCATAAAATATACGACAGCTCCTGAATTTTGTTCGTATCTGAAAAAAATCTTAGAATACGAAAACATTGGTGAATGCCACAAATTCTCCTAAATCACTCGTACGCACAACTTAAAACAAATCTGTGCGTACGAACGGTTCTTGCATGAGGCCCATTGACCCTCCTCATCAGGAAACTCCTGCCATGTGCGCAAGACGACACAAGATGGCAGTTAAAAGCAAACTTTGACCCAGATACCCCCAGCACCAGGAAACAAAACACCTGTATGCACAGTATCTGTAACGACAGAAAAACAAAGAGAAGAAAATTAAAATACTTTAACACATAACATTCTATATGTTGTTTATTTTTATTTTTTATTTTTTATTTATTTTATTTTTTACTGGCCTCCCTCCACTGGCTACCTGTTCATTTTTATTTTAATGTTCATTTATTTGTTTTCAAGAGTATGGTCTTGCCCCATGCTATTTGTCTGAGCTTATTCAGCCACAGTCTCCTGCTCGGTGCGTCAGGTCAGCAGACCAGCTGCTCCTTCAGGTGCCGAGGTCCAAACGTAAGCTGAGAGGTGACAGAGGTTTTTGTGTTGCTGCTCCAAGATTGTTGAACAGTCTTCCACTCTCTGAGACAAGCCGGTTCACTGTCCACTTTTAAAACTTGTTTAAAAACACAGTTTTACTCTCTGGCTTTTGGAACAGTCTGAAACTTTTTCTGTTTTTTATTGTTTTAGAGTTTTTAACCATTGTCTTGTTTTCGTTTTATATATGTCCAGCACTCTGTTGCAGCTGTGGTTATCTGTGGAGGGCTTTATAATTAAAGTTTTTTTGAGTTATTTTTTATTGTGATTTTGTTTTACTTTTGAAATTACAGCTTTGTAATTCTGTACAACATTAAAAACAAAATGCAAAACTGAGGCACTTCCTCTTGGATTCAATGATCCAAACTGAGCTTTGTAAACATTTATTGCATTTTGGAGGGAGCACACATTAAGACAGTTTCCAATCTGGGATGATCCACCATGCATGTTGGHTGGCTGGGTACTTCCTCCATTCTGGCAGTAACCTAACACTGTTATTTAATTAGTAATGCAAAAAATAAAATATAATATCCTTAGTATTAGCAAATCACACTTACTTCAGGAATTTCTCTACAGCATAGATTTTCTACTTCTGTTGGCATAGTACAGGTATACCTAAACAAATTAATAATTGGATAAAGATAAACAATACCAGGCAATAAAAAAAACACAAGGGATGCAAAGTTCTGATTTGACATGGAAAACAGGCTAATAATGAAAAATGTAAGCAATACCATTTAAATAGCTTTTTGAAAATTTCAAACAAAGACATGCAAAAAAATATTTGAAATTATTTAACATCTGTACAGTGAGTGTGAATATCATTTTGTGGTTCAATTAAAAAATACTTCATTGATTGCCAAAGTGAATTATACAATATAATAGTAGTTCAAATGCATGTATTTTAGTTGAACAATGCTCCCCAGAGTAGATAAGGATGGAGAGGTTGTAAATAAATAACGCACCATTGTGACACATTCATGTGAGGATGTGGTTCTGCAGGTTTGTCTTCTTCAGTGTCTTCTGGGTCAGATTCTGGCTCGTACATGTAAGGCTGGATTGACAAGTCCTTCAAAGTTGACATCGTGAAACCTTTTTAGAAACCGCTGTTTTGTGAAGGTAGATAATCGTGTTGTTGCCATGAAAACTACAAACATGGCCGAACGGGGTGGAGTCGAACGCTCAGCGACCTGGAGGGGGCGGGGTGTGAAACATCTCATTTGCATTTCAAGAAACCGCACCAAAACAGCTTGCTCTGAGGGGCAACTTAGAACAGGGGTAAGTAAGGATTCTGTGGGGCAACAAAAACGAGGAATTAAGACCAAAGTGTTTTAAATAGACCATAAGAGAATGATTTACACGTGAAAAAAAAACGATTTTAAAAGCATGATATATTACCCTTAAAGTCATGAACTGTAGTTCTTAGCAGAGCCCTATAGGGCTCTGGTTCTTAGAGGCTGTACTAATTAACGGAGAAGAAGAATCATGACTTCCGGTTCAGTAAACTGAACGATTCATTCAGGATTTGAACCGTTTGGAAGGATTTATTTTCCCGTTACTTCTCTGCGTCGGACGACCATCACTTTTAGCAAGTATATAAGGTMAAGTCCAAAACTAAACGGTTTGTGTTTAAAAAATAAAAAACAACTGCATCACTACTTCGTATCTTTTCTATCAGTGCTTCACAAAGCTCACAGGAAGCTAAAGCTAGCTGTCGCGTTAGCACAACAAGCTAAGCTACGTTTAGCCATCATGTCACTTAATTTACCCAAACATCTGTGGCTAAACTAAATCAGGAAATGGTTGTTTTTAATACTGAACTAAGCTGTCATTTMTCAACGTCTGTCTTTGTGCTTATTGTCATGTTATTGTTGATKAATTTGACTTCTCGCTGTGGGCCTTTAACTAGCTAAAGATTCATTTAAACTGGGACAGTACAATCTGCATTAACCTTAAAGGAAAAATGTATTTTACCAGGTTAGCTCTGGTGATAATTTCTACCTGTAGTCCACATAACAAATAAAAGAAAGTATCCGGTAGCAAAGAGCCGGATGCTATTCAATAAATAATGTATACTTAAAACAGATATATATATATATATATATATATATATATATAAATATATATATATATTCCAACAGCATGCAAACACAACCCTTATTATAACATCCGTACTCACAAGAGTTCACTATAGATATCTACTCGATGTAAAAAAAAAAAAAAGTTTTGCATAAAAACAGACACCTTCAGATACAATGGTTAAAGCCCATTGATATAAACTAAGGAGGTCTCATTAAGCTGTGTTTATAATATTGTAGTAAAGAAGTTATTAGAGTTACAGTGTCCATAAAAAGTATTCACACCCTTTTGTGTTATATGATTATATTGTTGTCATAAATCATTCATGGCTAAAMCAAACAAASTGTAYTGACCCTGACTGATGAATATGTTTAATAGACACTGAATAGTCTGTGAAAACTACCTGTTGTGTAGTCTGATATCTCTGGAYKTTTCTGTAATATTTTACATCAAAGTTTATCTTAAAACCCTAAATTAAGCCTGAAGTCGGGCTTCATTCCTTTACTGCAGAGTACCCTCGGGTCTCTGGTGCAGCATCTTGATCAGAGAGGTCCAGACATCTATTTCCACAGAMACCTCTTCAAGGAGGACTCCAAGGTGTTGCCAGATCAGCTTGGTCTCCTCTCACATAACCAGAAAACCTCCCTGTGACGTGGTGATGCAGGTTTCACCCGTGGTCTCCAGGAGATGCTCCATGACGAAAACCACATCAGACGAATCCTCGTTTATGGTGTTACGAAGAAGAACCAATCAGTACTTTATGATCTGTTGCTGTAAAGCGCYGTTTARAGAAAWCACGTCTTAAATTTGTAAGATTACAGATATTAATCTCTTCTGTTTGTTGAAGCAGATTGCTCATCACCTTTTTCCAGACTGAAGTTCAGCATCATCCAGCACTGGGTCCAGCATCCTCTGCACCCCTGTTGAATCACGAACAACTGAAGTGAGTCTGAACAGGACCTCAGTCTCAGCCAGGAAATTTTCTAGTTTGTTTCACAATTTTTTGATGTTTTTGTCAAAAATAAACTTCTTGAATCAATAAAATGTGGTTTAGAGTTGATGTGAAGTTCATTTAAACTAATCTGATTAAATTGTGGTGGTAGAGGTTCTTACGATTATTAGGTATTAAATTGAGTGTTTTCTGCTGTTCGTAATTTGCGTGTGAAATTAGTGTTTTTTTTTTTTTCTTTAAACAGTGTCTCGTTCTATAAATCTTGTCATGTTTTACCTCCTCTGCTCTCTCCTGCTAGTGGAGACCCGGACGTGATATCGATGAAAGGAAGATGCAATTCAGCCAGATGATGGATGTCCTCGGTTGAAGAGGCCGTCCCTTTCTGCATTTTTCTTCTTCGTCCTCCTTTCTAGCTGTTTGCTGCTTGGTTGTTGTCTTCCCTTCTGCTTAAGGGGTGCTGTTCCCCAAAACCASCCATTCCTTATCGGTTAAGATGCACTTTTGTGACCAAGTAAACTGAAAACTCGGAGATGCTTTTATCATTGGTGTCAGAGTGAAAATCTAGACTGCAAACCCCAACAAAGTGTTTTATTTGTCTTTAAAACAYCCTCTTGCCCTGCTGTGGGACCTTTGATCTCTTGAACCCCWAGAWGACTCTAAAAACCATGTCCCATCCCATGTATAACCCCTATGCTTCTGGGAGTCAAGGTTCCTCCCAGGACCAGTATAAACCTCCAGGGCGATTGGAGAGGGAACAATGGAGGGCRCAGCATCACGTTGGACCTGATTTCGGCTTCAGCTCTTCTGCAGGTTCCTCTTCAACTCCCRACAACTTGGAGAGAACAGCCCCACAGTATCAAGAGGYGCRGGCGGGCTACAGACCCGAGCAGAGGATGGTCCGATCAGAAAGGGACGTAGAACCCTCTGTTGGCTCGTACCTCACCAGAGCCCGAGAGGAAGTGAGACATCAGCCTTTAARTCACGGTTTTACTCAAAGAGACGAGCRATTTCCTTCGAGCGTTGAGRTGCCRCCCTATCCAGACGCGGAAAGGCGCCAGGTGTCTGATGTCGGAAGCTACAGCAGTTCCTTGAACTGGTTGCAAATCTGCAAAAAACCCACACAGAGCACTCCTTCAACGTCTTACTCAATGGCTTCGTCCGACTTTCACGGCAGCGGAGGCGGCGCTACTTTTTTCACTCCTGCCGACAGACAACAAGACAGACAAGCATTGGGCAGCTTCGATGGTCCGATGCCAGAACAACCGGTGCAGCGCTCGCAGCCCAGAGGTCCACAGTACACCGCAGATATTGCTACAAACATCCTTGAGCAGTTTGGTCTGGAAAAAGAYGACTTGGAATATCTCCTTTCTTACCCTGAAGATCAGCTCAGCTCAAACAATCTGCCTTTTATCTTGAAGCAGATTCGCCTTCAGAAACAGGAAAAAGCTGCAAAAACGCAACCTTACCCTGACMCCCAGCCCACCCCGAGCTTTAGTGGGATGGACAGGTTGAGCGGCTCTAGAGAGACGGGGGTTTGCAAGGACACTGTCAAACCGTCAAACCCTATTAAAATYAGTAAGGTGATTGAGTATGGGCACACRRCGAAGTATACCGTGGCCGGGACTCMGGCTGAAATGACCAGCAGAGTTACCAGTGGTGGGATGGAAGGTAGGCTTGACCCTCACAAAGACAAGCCGCAAAGTAGATCAGAAGTGAAGAGCAGTGCCACACTTTCTTCGCTTGACCAGCTGGGTACAGCTCCCATCTTCRGTCCAACCAGGACCTCTGTGGCTCCTCCCACCAGCGGTCCAACTGGTCCGACCCAAACCAAACCAAGCAAGGCTCCTAAAAGAACCTTCACCCTTTTCCCYGTTTTACAKAAAGACRCAGACGCAAAGGTTTACAACRCAGAACCTCCTAAACCCATGACGTCACAAAAACCAGGGCAAGATCCCCAAAAACCATCCRCTCCCCAATCCCTCCAAGAAAAACCCATCAAGATCGTCCTCGACGCCAGTCGCAACGTTCAGGGCAGATCTCAGAATCAGCCGCAGGAACCGAAGAGTCAGCAAAACAAAGCAACTGACTCAAAGAAGCAACAGCCAGCACCAGTTCCTTCAGTCGTAGAACCTGTCGTTAGACGGTCTTCTGACAGGAGGAAGGGCAGCACGATTCCATCAKCGGRGCAGATAAGAGACAGCTCTGGGCTGGTGCCGATGCAGTACCCACACTGCTGCGTTCTGTGTAACATGATTTCTAACAACACGAAGGTAAGASAGTCTTTGTTCTTGTTATTTAACATTTTCACTAATAACTTTAACTCTTCAAAATGTTTTGCGKAATTTGCATCATTTTTTATAAAAATAAAAAGGATTTTCTGTATTCTAGGGTGGAGCCTTTTTACCCTAGCTGATATTCCTTCATTTGGAACATCCAACTGTTTTGCCCCTCAAAACCAAACCACCTGTTCTCCTTTTCATGTTGTTCTCTCGCAGCCCTAACTCTAATTCTAGCTGTCTTAGGTTGTATGCTCTCCTGCCTGGATTACCACCACCAAACCTKGGGGAAAAGTTGAAACCACGCAAAAATGAGGGCCGAGACGTCACAAAACCCATAAAAAACATTTTCTCGTTTGTCAATTGCCTTATTTGTGTTTTTTGTCATTTTTTTATTTTTCATTAAAATACCTTAAAATACCATAATTTAATCGAAACCACAACGAGAAAAACTTAAGATTTTAGTAGTTTGTTGTAAATTGTTTGAAATGGTCTCTAACTTCGTGTTTTTGTTGTTTTGGTTGACCAGCAATGGGTGTCCCACTGCGACTCCGGCATTCACAAAGTGAATATCGAGAGGCTGATGGAGGAGTCAGTGTTTCCCTTTTATCTTTTCTCACAAGCATTTATTTAACTTTTGTTTTTAAATAATATAATTTAAACTATTAACCATTAACCACCAGTTAAGAAAAATTATAGATTTTAGCCAATAAAACAAGTAATTTTTTTTGTTTTTCCCACAGCTTCCCTGAATGGGACCATCGAAAAGGGTACATTTATTTTGTTTTCAGACAACCAGAGCAACTTTGGTGTTTTCTTTCTCCTCAGTGGTATTAACCATTGAATTTTCAATAATTGTTTTTAGTTCTAAAGATAAGGCGGATWCCTCCTCGGGGCGTTTGCRTCGCCACAGCCCCTCCCACACTTCAAAGGCAGGCGCGCCCAGCCATGGATCTCGCTCCCGTTCACGCAGCCCCCCTCCCCGCCGCCGCAGTTCCAGGGACAGAAGGGGTCTGTCCAGGGGGAGCTCCCGCTCCCGCTCGTTCAGCCCGCGGCGGCGTCACAGACGAAGGAAGTCCAGCAGCAGCTCCCGCTCCAGGTCCAGGTCCAAGTCCCGCTCCAGGCATCGCTCCAGGTCCAGGTCCAAGTCCCGCTCCAGGCACCGCTCCAGGTCCCGCTCCCGCAGCCCCAGTCGCCACCTCGACTCCAAAAAGAGAACGAAGACAGCAAGCAGTTACAGGTCTGTGTGGGGTGAAAACAAATTAATTAAAAGGCTTCCCTTAAGTTCTGGTCTAGTCCTTGGTCTCTGTGTCATAGATCGCGGCCGAGGAGCCATGAAAAACAAGCTACAACCAGGCGAACAGACGATAGACGGTCCTCCCCGAGGAGAAGTCGAGAAAGAAGATCGTCGCCGGAGAAATTCGCCTCTCAGCGCCGGAGGTCGACGAGCAAAGAGAAACTGGCCAAAAGGCTCATCGAAACAGCAGGTTTGTCTAACACYAATACTCAGGATTGTTTTATTAATACGACACGCTTTAYCAAAAGTTCAAGTCCCTTAAAATGGCCCCTGAAGTTTGAGTTAGACAGTGTGTTGGAGRAAAACACCTCAAACCTTCCACTTTTCATAAAGTYGCTGTCGAAGGATAAAAGCTTTCTGCGGTCAACTATTTTATTATCAACATCTCATAATTCATCAATCAAAATGTTTCCCTCGTAATTCTTTTCCATTTTTCTGTTTGCTCTGCTTTTTGTTCCAGGAGTGGAGGCTCTGTCCAACATGACTGACCTGGAGGCTCTGGTTAAAACTCTGACTCCAGCCCTGCTGGCCGAGCTAAACAAGAAGATGCCATCATCATCATCATCATCATCATCATCATCATCATCATCAAGTGCAAAGTCTGAGCAGAAACAGGTGAGTTATTTTATTGGAACTATTGAAAATGTACTCATGGCTGTGATACTATCTGGAAGATCACAGGATGTTAGTTTTAAAAACAAACTCTGTGACGTGCTGTGAATGGGGTCCCTCAAGGGTTTGTGTTTGGCCTCTTGCTATTCTTTCTATGTTCTGYCTCTTGGTCTTCTKTTGCGTTCGTTTAACGTAGCCATTCACTGTTACTCTACTGATCTGCAGCTGCATATGCCTTTTACACCTGGAAACTGTGCTAACTTGTCTAAACTAGAGGCCTGCTTATCAACAACTAGGGGTTGGTTTTCAAATAATGTCCTGCTTCTCAATGCTGATAGACTGATTTCATGGTTATCAGACCTTCAAAACTCCACCACAAAAAGTAGTATTCTTAGAGTTCATTTTAATGTGTATACTTGAGTATAAGTTTTAAGTATATCAAGTATAGTACGCACCATGTTCTTGTAGTGTACTAGAAAGTATACTGATTTAATACTTATTTGGACTAAATTGAGATTTTTAGTTTATAAAAAGTATACTGTTACTTTTTTAAGCTTATCAAATTATAATTCAAGTACACTCATCTGTATACTACTCATGTACTATGTATATACTTGTGTTCCATATTATAGCTTGTTGAATWATATTTACTGTACACCACATACTTTTCTCTAAAAGGCCGCTGCACTAGTTGTGTACTTCTAAGCCACGTTTCAGTTTATTTAAGTATACTTTACTTGTATAAATTACTAAAAACTAAATTACAAATTTTGTCATTTTAATTGTTAGATTATACTTGTAAGTTTGCTTAGCACATCGCTTGTATAATACTTTTTAAATGCTGAAATATACTTCCTAAAGTATTCCTAAAGATAACCCATACTGTTCGTACACTACACTGTTTACAAAATCACGACAGAATCATGAGAACAACTTTGATATATTTACCATATTTATTCAAGTATAATACGATCATAATTTCTGAGCTTAAACAGTGTAAAGGGCTCGACACACGGGCAGCGACAAACTACAGCGATTAGCGACTGTCATCGCAGCCAGGGTGAAACCCGACACACGGGACGTGATAGCGATTGCAGCGTTGCGAATCGCGCTCTCAGGTCACTTGTCTTCATAAAATTTGATTGGTTCTTGACTCTGAAGGCGGGTGTGCGTTACGGACGTGTAAACTAAACAAATCTTGCGATGCTAATGATATTAAAAACAAACACACATCAAGATACAGTTTTTATGAGGAAAAACTTACCATAAACTTCACCCTGGTGCCAATAAATTCCCACAAAGCTTTTTAGTAATCACATAGTGAAAGTGTTAGCTAACTGCAGTGTGTAGCATGCTCTCCTCTCATTGGTCAGTCAATGAAACCCTTGCTGATTGGTTGTACGCTAAGCGACAGTGACATAAGTTGAACATTTTTCAACTTTCATGTGTCGCGTCGTAAGCTCGCGTGTGCACGTGTATGTGTACGAGAGTGAAATTTCACATGCACTATTTTCGACGGTCTCTTAGCTGGAGGAGAGCGAGCGATTGTCGCCTCACCGCACAGGCTCCACAGGAAATGAATGGAGAGCGAGCGACGTCGCCTCCCGTGTGTCGAGCCCTTAAAAAGTAGAATCACCATTAACCTGTGTATAATACTACCCCCTACTTTATGGATGATTTTTAGGGTTAAATTTCTAGTATTATACATGAACAAATACAGTAGTTATGAATGTACTTAGACTTAAACTTCTTTTTTATACTTTCAGTATAGGAACAAGTATACTTCACTATACTTACCGTATTTTTCGGACCATAAGCCGCACCGGACTACAAGCCGCACCCCCAACATAAAAAAAACAGTACACCCAAATTTGTCATCAAAAAAGTGAATTCAACATCAAAACATAAAATGCAAACCTTTAAGAATTAAAGTTTGGAGGAATACGGTTCATTTAACTGACCTTATTTTGGTAGTTTTCTTTAACAGTTTCTGGTCCAACAAAACATCTCATTCATCTTCCTCCGGCGCACTGAAAACATCGAAGTCCTCTTCTAGGGCTGTGTATTGGCAAGAATTTGGCGATACGATACATATCATGACAGAGGGGTCACGATACAATATATCCCGATATATCCCGATATATTTCGATACTGTAAACAAGGCGATATATTGCGTACTGTAAACAAGGCGATATATTGCGATATTTTTGGTCCAAAAATTCTATTAAATAAAAACCTCTTACTGGAAAAATAAAACGAAAAAAATTCTAATATTACATAGACATTCTTTTGATACATTTAGCTGTGTTCTGCTTTGTATGTGTTTTATTTTATT
>NW_013952569.1:632517-634140 GCF_001266775.1 Austrofundulus limnaeus | reverse complement strand
GAATAAATACAGTAGTTATGAATGTACTTAGTCTTAAACTTCTTTTTATACTTTCAGTATAGGACCAAGTATACTTCACTATACTTACTCTTTTTTATTTATTTATTAATTTATTTGTAAAATAAGTATACTTGTACACTTAAACTACTTTTTGCTAAGGGTTGTCCCAAAATATTAGTTTGAAGTTCGATGATTATAACATGAAATGCAGGGAAAAGGTCAAAAATTTGGACGTTTTGTTTGACCCTGTGCTCTCTTTTGAGTCTCTTTTAAAAAGGATAACAAAGACCGCTTTTTATCATCTTCAGAACGTCGCAAAAATTAGACACGTGCTTTCATTTAAAAACGCAGAGGTCCTCATCCACRCRTTTGTGTCTTCACGCATCGACTACTGCGATGCTSTTCTCTCTGGGCTACCAAGGGAAAGTTCTGGAGGTCTGCAGATGGTTCAAAACTCAACAAGGCAGATGAAGCAGATCTGGTATTTCAAGCAGAAATTAGATTTGAATGTAATTCTGTTATTTATGTGGTCAGTTCATCCAAAGTCTCTAATGTCTTTAAAAACAAAGTTTTGACAAGTAAACAGATCAAGAAGATTCCATCAGCTCTATCCTGCATGTTTTACATAATTCACTGCTTAAATCACCTCTTTGATTACATCTATGCCTCTTTTTTATCCTGTAAATATTTATAAATGTAAGGTTTTGATATGATTGTTKTTTTTATTATCCTAATCAGGAAGTACCCTCATCTGTGAGGCTGGTGAAACTCAAAGGGGTCTCTCCTGAAAGCACTCACGCTGACCTGCTCAACGCCTTGGAGCTGTTTGGGAAAACCGAGTCGATCATTCCARTTAAGTCTAAAGAAGAGGTGAGTGAACTCAGGGAGTGAAGAGACGTTTTTTTTTTAAATAGTGTTTAATGTCATAACGTTGAGAGAACCTGGTGTCAGAGTTTGTTTGTTTGTGCACGTGAAGGCGTACGTGCTTTTTAAGAACCAGGAAGATGCCGAGAAGCTGAGGAGCATAAAGAGCATCAACCTGAAAGGAAGCACAGTTCAGGTCTGCCCAAAGGTTTGTCACGCTTCGATTTCCTGTTTGTTTGAGGCTTTTTACTCAAAATGTTCCTCTTTGCTTCTGAAACTATGATTCACTTAAAAAAAGGCACAAATTCTGATAAACTCTTTCAAAAGCAGGTTAAACTTTGCTCCAAAGCAACTCAGTTCAACAAAAAGATGGATTTAAACACTTTAAACATCATAAAACAGCTTTTTGTTATACRTGTTTACATGTAAACAACAATCCTGTCGCTAAACAATTTCTTTGTTTACAGGAATGTTCTCTGCCTGCTTCTGTTTCTAAGAAAGATCAGCTGTAAGTTCTAMTTCTCATAAACCTCTCTCTGTACGCGTTAGCAAAATATCTCCWKWAGCATTGACCTGGACGTGCATCAACAACTCCTACCTTTTAGAGTCGATTAGATTCAAGATGGTTTCGTGAAAGTGGCTCTGACTCCTCAGGCAAGATGTTGCCAACATTCTGCTTAACGTTGTTTACCAGGTTCAACCCAAACGGTTGTACAGTGGTTTGCAAAAGTATTCATACCCCTTGAACTTTTCCATATT
>NW_013952569.1:631050-632027 GCF_001266775.1 Austrofundulus limnaeus | reverse complement strand
ACTCTGGATTTCAAAATTCAAGATGGCCCCCAACTTCAACCGATGCTAATTTAGCTGTTTTAGTTAATATTGATTATAAAAATATGTTGATTGTTAGTCCCCACTAAGATAAATGCTAATGCTAATTTCACAGAAGGCTATAACTTAGCAATTTTTACAACACACAGCTGAAAATTAGCATAGCAGTAGCAAAGAAACAATCTTTTACAAAATCTGACTTCAAATACAAAATCCTAGATGGGGTGGCCAATCAGGTGCCACCCAGACCAACCCTCTGGCTCCGCCCCTGTTCAGGAATTAAAAACTGGAAATCTTCTCATCTGTGTTTCTCTCTGACAGCTGAGAAGGCCGAAAAACAAACGGTGTCGAAATCCATCTGCGACAGTTCAGCTGGATCGACACAGGAAGCCAATGCCGCTGCTGCCCCCCCTGCTGTCCCTGCTGCTGCCGCCCCCGTACCGGTCGACGTGGAGAGGGTCCGGAAGTGGAACTCTGAATATAACTACTGTCTGGAGCCCAAGTCCTCCCAGACTGTGGGAGATCTGGTGGAAAAGTTCTTCCATGAAAAWYRTCTGAGTAAGTTGTTAAAAAGATGCTGAACAAGCAGAACCGTTCTAAAGGATGACTTTGATCTTCTTTCTTGTTTTTCTTATTTTCTTTTTAATTCAGAGAGTTTTCTGAGTCTGCAAGACTGCTTGGAACCAAATGTAAGTTCTTTTAAACTACTTATATGAACTACAGCATGTTTATATTCTTAGCACAAAAAGTAAATAAATCTGTGTTTGGTAGATCCTTTCTYTGTTGTAACACTGTTTCTTAATAATAAATATTTTAACGTTGGAAAGCCTGTTAGTTTCTCTTTTAAATGGTGCTACATTTGTAAGGACAACATAGAAATCACATAAATTTTAATAACAGCACTAGCACCTAGCTAATGTTAGCTCGGGAATTAACTAACTATATATACTATATATATA
>NW_013952569.1:619706-628608 GCF_001266775.1 Austrofundulus limnaeus | reverse complement strand
GTATTATAACTTTGATTTTTTTTATGTCACAAGGATATTTATTTATTTAATGGAATATTTATTAGTACTTTATTAATTACAATCTGCTGTACTCTTGTTAATGTTTCTAACTCCCTGAATTTATTTATTTTTCAGTTTTCTAGCCGATTGCTGGTGATCACCAAACTTCCTGGTCCTAAAGATGACTGCTACTCAGAGGAGGACATCACTTGTCTGCTCCACCCCTTTGGGTTTAACTATTCAGTCAATAATCTGTACGTTATCCCTCAAACAGGAACGGTAAGTTGTTAAATGTACATGTTGTTATTAATGCTGTGATAAGTTCATGTAAACGTTTCTTCAGTTTCTGCTGCCCGTCGTTGTAAATCCGGTGAACGGTGTTTGGTTTTGTTCCGTTTCCCGTCAGGCTTTTGCCCTCATGCCGAGTCCGAAGGAGCTGCAGACGGTCCTCAAAGAGGCGTGGGATGGGATTACGTTCAAAGGGTGTGAACTGTGTTTAAGGCCTTGTGATCAGACCTTTTCAATGACACCGGTGAGCAAATAGACAATCACAAAAATGAATTTTACCTTTAAAAAATAAATATAAATGACAAATCTGCCTTTTTTTTATCTCGCATTTAGAAATGTTTGGTTGTTTGTAAATATGTTAAAGAAAAGTTGACCTAAAATAAACATTTAGCAATGATTTATTGGCTTTGTTTTAAAATTAGAGAAACAATTGAATGCATGTTTCTCTRTTTCTGTTTCAGTTTGGGTTTTACAAATCTCTGATGAAACTCATGCTTTTTGTAAGTAAGACGCACAAACTTCACTTCTTCGTAAAGAAATTCAGTCTCAGGTTCTGGTTAGATTTCTCGGCGCTCCTCTCCCAACAGGAAGTGACCGACGACGGCAGCCGAACGGTCTTCCTCGAGGGCATCTCACCCAACGAGACCAAGGAGCTCAGAGAAACTTTCATCAAAAACTTCTCTGTCAGAAACTTCCTGCCTCTGCTCAATAAGGTACGCGCACACACACACGTGCACGCCGTGACGAGTTCGGACGACTTCCCGTTTGACCCGTCGGTGTGTTTTAACAGCTCTACGTAGAATTTGAGTCGATTCATGACGTCGATCTGCTCGGACTCTGKTACAGCCAGCTGGATTATGGCTACAAACACAAACTGTACAGAATGAAATCACCAGACTCTCCCAGTAAATCACCTGGTAAGAGTTTTTTAAAAATAATATTTATTATTATTTTTATTATTTTAGTTGGAAAATTGGACACATGGACATGAAGCAGTACAGCATGGCAGAGAAAGATTCACATTTTAGTTYAAATTTGACCTTTTTTCTTAATGGTTACAAAATTTGATCAACGGGATGTTTAAAAAATAATAATTATGTTCAAAACTCTAATAGAAGCATTCCTAAATTAAATCATTTCATATTGGAATAGATTTTTTATTTTTTTACAATACAGATGCATTAAAAATATAATTTATCTTTTCATTCTTGTCAAATATAAGTAAAGTTTATCATTTTTCAAATGTTTTCATGTTAACGTTAAATAAAGCCATCTTTGTTTTCTCTTCTATCACTGTTGAAACTCCTTCACTTTATTTCTTTCAGATCCAGTGAGCATTGAAAAAATTTGTTAATTTTTTCAACTTTTATTTTATTAAACATGTTAAATATTAGTCCCAACTAAGATTAATGCTAATGCTAATTTCACAAAGAGCTATAATTTAGCCACATTTCAACACACAGCTGAAAATTAGCATAGTAGCAGACAAGAAATCTTTTACAAAATCTGATTTCGAATCCAAAATCCAAAATGGGGTGGCACCTGGGGTGACCAATCAGGTGCCACCCTGGCCACCCCTCTGGCTCCGCCCCTGTTCCGGAGTTGAAAAAACTGGAAATCTTCTCGTCTGTGTTTCTTCATCTCCAGATTCTCTGACGGCTGTGGAGGCCGAAAAGCAAACGGTGCAAAAAGAGATTTCTTTAGTCTGATAAACTTTTATTACTGAGCCTCGGTTTGATGGATTTTTATCCAAATAAGTCCGAAAAATGTAAGTAAACTTTATTTATAAAGTAGATTTCCTGCAGAACTCGACCTTCTTTCCAACAAAAACAGAACTACACTTTGAAAAATACATAAAACTGCACACACACACACACACAAAAAAAAAACAATTCATTAAAAATAATTCAACATTTATTGAAAAATTCATATAAAACAACATTATTTTAAGACYTAATACTCAATTATTAAAAGCATAAATGTATGATTCTTGCCTTTATTTCATCTAGAAGCGGTACACAAATACAAATATYGAACTTTTATTGATTTGAAGCAGATAAATCAACATTTTAATTCTCTTCTGGGTCAAACCTTCCAACAGTAAAGCCAAATGTCCCGCTGGGCACCGTCCCACCATTCTGGATYACCATGAAAACTGCTCCATACGCATTCCCAACCCTCACCCCGTGGTTCAAGATTCCAGGTAAAAACAACACCTAAACTATTTTAAACCTCAGCTCATTTCAAAGCACCGAGTCCAACAAAATCTTCTTTTTAACTCCTAGAATTCACCTTACTTAGTAAAGTCAAGTCTGTTTCGGTAAGAGCCTTCGTCTTCATTCACCTTATTTATTTAGCTTTAAAAGAAACAATATTTTGATGTTTGTTTTTTTATTTAGAATCGAAACTCCCGTTATTTGAAGTCTTTCACCGTCATGCTGACGGGTTTGCCAGAAGAAGGCTACAGTCACGAGGACGTCGCCAAGCTGGTGTGGCCTCATCTGTTCCCCAAGAGCGTTCAGACTCTGTACTCGGACGTGATCGTGCTGCCGATGCAGAGGAGGGTACGGAGCCGACACCAACATGGATTATTAAACAAAAATACTGACCTCCCTCTCGCCAGCTCCTCCTGCTCTCAAACTGTTCCCAGACCAGAGAGGATTATGTAATCCTATATTCTCCAAGCTCCTCCTGGATTCACTAAAGCTGAGCCTGGGCCGCCCRGCAGAGGAAGATCATTTCATCTGCTTATAAAACTTCTTGTYTCTTCTTCCTCTTCAGGCCTTCGTGTTTTTCARCAACWGGTCTTCGTGCAACAATTTCATCCAGGACCACCTGCGCAGACCTGCCACCGTCAATGGCCACGCTCTGAAAGCCTTCCTCGTCTCTGATCTGACGCATCCTGGATCCGAGGTATGGAAACCTGAGCACGTGCTCGTCCGTTCCCCCTCTGTATAAAAACTATAAAATCACAGAAGTGATTAGCATTTCTTAAACAACCACCAGCATCAGATTACAGGGGTTAAAATTCTGCAGTGTCACAACAAACTTCCTTTTATCTCTACAAACAAGAAAGAAAATTATAAATGTCTTCTTATAACCCATGTATYCTAATTTYTTTGCAGATGAGAATCTATCAAAGCATGATGAAACTGACCAACTCTGTGAGTTTATCTCCTCTTTAAAAGTATCTACACCAAATTCTCCAGACTTCTTTTAACCAGTTGCTGTTTGTTTGTTTGTGTTTGATTTTCACAGGATAATTCTGAAAGCTTCTGCATGGACGATCAAATTCTGTTTGTGGAGACCTTCGAGACGTCCATCAGCTTCGTGGTTTCGGTCCTGAAGGTGGTGGCGTCCATCGCTCCTTTCAACAACTACCTCCCGCTGGGCAACAGGGTAATGACGACGCAAAGGAAAATCATGAATAAATATAGAATTAAACGTCCTTTTAATATCCCTGAAGTTAAATGAAAGTTTCTGACTTTTAAATTCAGTTAAAGAAAAAAGAAAATGTATTTTTTTCTGCATCAGATCTACGTMGAGATGAACAATCCCAATGATGTGAACCGAGTGGTTCAGCATCTAGCCACAGTGGATTACTCGTCTCAGAACAACAGATGGTGGGTTGGACTTTGATTTGTCGATTAATCAGAAATGTTAGCAACACTCTGTGTTTCTCATTAAACCCTTTCCCCTCTCCATACAGGTCTGAGGTTGGACGCGTAGAGTCGTGAGTATCTCCATCAGTTTTTTATTTTAGATACTTTAACAACAAGTGTAGATAAACGTTTTTAAATGAGGTTTCTGTTGGGTGTGGGAATATTTAACGCTGATTTATGATCTGCAAAACGCATCGAAATTTKTTCTCGTCAAAAATTGCGTGTTTTTGTTCTTTCTCCACCTCCGAGAACCGATTCTGTAACCTCACCAGACGTGTCCTCTGCAAAGCTGTTGGAAAATATGTAATGTTTTTACAACTTTTCCAGTAAAACTGTTAAAGATAAATACAGTAAATCTCGYAAAATTCACACTGGACAATTTTTGTGCATGATGGAGACAGMGTGGGGACACAGGCGGCTCTTTGWGACTGACSGAGACACTGCCTGTCAAAAKTGGTGGGAGTCTCTTTGTGATGTATGCGTCAGAWAAACCCTTGTTTTTGTTTCTTAAACTCAAGTTTGCGTAATCAGATCTCCCAACAGTTCACAGCTCAGTCAGAGGAAATCCGTAGTTGTCAATTTTGTAAGAAAAGACCATTTTYCAGTGGTAACTAAATAGGGGTGTAAGAAAATATTGATACACTGAAATGTCATAATGTTTCATTTCCTGATACTGTATCGCTTCTCTAAAGCCCTGTATAGATTTTTAATTGAGACTTAAAACGTAAACTTAAAAGCCATTCATTAATTCATTTTTAAGTTGTAATTTAGCCTCCGACCACTAGTTGGCAGCAGCCAGATATTTGTAATATATTTTATGTCTGCCCCATTTTACAAAAAATATACATGTATATAAATAACGAAAAAATGGCAACATATCGCCTTGCATATAGTGTCGCAATATAGCAATACAGTATATCGTATTGCGACCCTGACGTAATAAATCAAATTCTTGCCAGTATACAGCCCTAGTAACTAACCATGTTTCTTCTCTCTGCTTCAGTTTGAGGAGCRTTCAGCWGTACCTGTGGGAAACTGGTRATCTGAGGATCGATCTTAGATTGTTCTTGAAATCTTCAAAGGMCCAGGCTCACAAARAAAGGCGTCAGAACTGCAAACTCGCTCCTGTCACAGCAGTACTCCCTTCAGGATTCACGGTTTCACATTTTGCCAAAGCAGACGGTGCTGCTCTGAAGACTGATGAGAAACCAGAGACCGAGATCTCAAACCCAGAGAGTTGCTCTGCGGATGCAGCTTCTGAGAACTTACCGGACGCTCACAAGTCTCCTGAAAAGGAAGATGAACTCTCAGGAGGTGAGGTGGCAAAACCTGACCCCGAGGGGGGGTCAAAGCTGGAAACACCTTCAGGGGTGGATTCACCTGGAGAGGAAAGCAAGATGGAAGAAAAAGAAGAGAATGCAGAAGAAGTTGTTCAAAAAGATTCTGACCAAACTGCTAACCCAAGCGTCGAAGGGGACGAAAAGATGTCGAATCAGACCCAACCCAAACAAGTTGGTGTCGAACAAGAAACCAAAAACGAGATTTCAGACTCCCCGAAGGACGACGCCGCCGCAGATGAACCGAGCATCACAACGTCTACAGAAGCAGGAAGTGGAAAAACAGAAGCTGAAGATGAGGAACCCAAGAAAGACGACTCCCTCACAGAAAGTAGACCCTCACCCTCCGGAGAGTCACAGGAAGTTGGAGAGAAAGCCCCACAAACACATGTCYCTCTGCAGGAGAGCTGTGAAGCTATGGTTACTGATCCCGGAGAGGAGGAAGGTGCTTACTTGATCATAGATGCTGTCGAGGAAGAGGATGCTGAAGAGGGTCAACCAACAACACAAACACCGAGGAGCGGCGGACYGATGGATCCACCGGAAAAGAAAGTAGAGGAAAAGCCTGACGATGCTGAGAAGATGGACTCGGCCAAAGTCGAACCCATTCCAGAAGCTTCAACGACAGAAGTTTCTGGAAGAAAACGAGCCAAAAGAGGAGTCAAAGTGGGTGAAAAAACRCAGAATCAAGAAACTGCAGCTGAGAGTTCAAACTCGTTAAAGAACGAAGGCGCCGCAGAGGAACCGGTCGTCGCAAGATCTACCCGATCGAGACGAGGGAAAGCCAAGACGGACGCCGAAGACGAAAAAACCATGAAGGACGACGCCCCCACGGGAAGGAAGCCCACACCCAGCAGAGGGAGAACTCCAAAAACAAAAACTCCACAAACACGAGTCCGAGTTCCCGTAGAGGAAACCTCGTCCACCGAGTTGGGCGAAGCCTCGGCCACCGACCTCGGTGAGGAGGAAGGCGCCTACGTGATCATAGACGCTGTCGAGGAAGAGGATGCTGAAGACGAGCCAACAGAAGAAACTACTAAAAGAAATAAAAAACCCTCTGCAGCATCTCAGAGCGAGGACATGTCCTGCGCAGCGGCCGACGAAGACGACCTCTGGCAGATTCTGGACTCGCTCGACGATGGCGCCATGGATGAAGAGCCTCCTGCAGACGAGTCGACGGCCTCTCAGGGCGACAAGAACAGGAAGAGAGCTGAGAAAACAGCCCATAAATCCAAAACAGGTTTGTRTTTTTATTTACTAAACTCCGATTTTAGTCGTTTCTACAGGAAGTGGACGATTTGTAGATGTTTTATTTTGATCTATTTGACAGAAGAGGTTGGAAAGACTGAAGAGGAGGAACACGAACCGATAACCAGAACAAGAGGCCGACCGAGGAAGAAAGCTAGAAAAGCTCCTGGTAACATATTTACCTTTATGACAAAACCTTACTGTAAAATGGTCACAAAGACCAGCCTGTATTTAACCCTCTGCAGTCTCTGCACACGCCCCTCATCCTGGTCACATGACCTATTTTAATCACTCTAACCAGAACTGTACACCACCTCTGAGACCAGGATTATTCTAGTTATCTAAAACTAACTAAATAACGAAAACTGAAACTGAAAAAACATTTTAGTTAACTAAAATAAATAAAAACTGTAATAAAAAGAAAAAACAATAACTAAAACTGTATAACCTTTTAACAAAACTAACTAAAACTAACTGAAATTATAGATAAAACAGCCTTAGTTTTAGTGTTTGTCAATTTATTTTGAGCCGTGTGGATCTTTTTATTTTCTTTTTTTTAATTAAGTAGTTTCACATCAGCTGTGGGCAGCTTACAACACCTCATGTTCTGTAACAACACTTGTTTACAGTCTGTTTCTGCTCAGCATCACCTGCTAAATGACAACAAAAGTCAGGAGAAAGTGTAAAGTCCACTTTGGGATTTCTTTGAATATGACTGTGAGAAAAATCAAAGCAAGTGTCTTGTARTGGAAACAGGTGATAAAACAGGTGGAATTCTTCTCAAGGGAAAAACTGCATGAATCCAGCTCACACAAGCTGGCTAACCATGAGTATCTTGACACGCTAGCGTCTCTCAGTAGCTCCTGTGAAAAACAAACAACAGGTAGCTCCAGGTCGGAGACAACTATTATCATCGTCCTAAAATAGTCACCCAAGACTTTAGTTGGCAAAATTGAGTTACGCCTATTTTAGGAAGGTGTCATTATAATCGACTGATTTAACTAGTGACCTATTAGCTGTTGATTAGTTAACTCACAAGCTTAAGGATGGATTGCCAGATATGTTTATTCAGCTATAAAAAAACTAATACTAGAACTAATAAAAACTAAAAACTAAACTAAAACTAAGCATTAAAAATGTAATAACTAAAATAAACCAGTAAATCCACTGTAAAAACTAAATAAAACTAACTGAATTAAAAGAAAAAAGTCACAACAAAATAAAACTAAACTATAATGAAAAATCCAAAACTATTATAACCTTGTCTGAGACTCTGTTTTAGTTCTAGTTAAAAATAGAGACTTCAAACTTTACATCAGTTTTTAAATTTTGTTGATAGCCCAAGAATAGTATACACCGTTCTTTTGTTTGTTTGTTTTTTTCCTGAAAATGTTATTCTTTCTGAKGTGTGTTGCGTCGCCAGCCTGCAGGAAACAGAAGTCTCATGAAAAAACTCCGCAATCCAACGTCGGTCTCATCTGTCCTTCTAGCTGAAAAAATATAAAGCGCCGATTTCCTTTCTTACCAAGGCCCAACGTTTTTGTCAAGAAGTAAAATATATCTAAAACAGAAGAAAATAAAAAGACCCGAAAATTGAATGAAGTTCGGCAGGGATGGAGACGTGAGAGTAGGACTGAGTAATTTGATTTGTGGTGTTTTACGGGGCTACACACATTTGGATTTTATAGTTAGGGTGTCGATTGTTGTTAGTTTTTAGTTTTATTCCATTTTAATGAGTTTTAGTCAAAACATGGGGATCTTTTAAAGCAGAGGTCTGAATTATATTGAATATTAAAATATTTGCATTTCAATGGAAACGATGCATAAAGCTTTGTTTGTTACATAATGTACGACTGTCAAGATTAGTCTTTATCTTGAAAAGTTGTAAAAAACAATTCATTATAAATTATTTGTGGTTTTCACAATGAAAAAATATTTTTTTCTTGTCGGGTTTTAGAATTGTTGTGTAATTTTAAGTCTGCTGTGTTGATAAAGTAGGTCAAAAGTGAAAAAATGACCACATTCACACACGGAGGCCGCAGTTTAATGAACCGCAGAGCTTTTCACACGTTAACTSTTTCGGCTCTGGTACTACCTCACGTCACAAATAACACCAGAGCTGACAGAAGGTGTCTTAAGTCCCGGCTTAAGCAGGTTGTGAAAAGTTCCCACATRAAGAAAACAAAAACCTCACAGATTTTCTCTTTTTCCACAGTGAGAAAATCCACCAGAACAAAACCAGCGAGTGTTGAGAGAGAAGAAGAAGAAGAGAACGAGTCAACACTTCCTGTTTCAGTCGATTCCTCCTCGACTCCAAACAAAGACTCGTCTGCTCCGTCAGACCTTCAGACAGAGATCCAGGAGCCC
>NW_013952569.1:616913-617431 GCF_001266775.1 Austrofundulus limnaeus | reverse complement strand
ACCAGAACCTGAGTCCAGAGCTGAAGCTGAGACCCAACCAGAACCTGAGTCCAGAGCTGAAGCTGAGACCCAACCAGAACCTGAGTCCAGAACTGAAGCTGAGACCCAACCAGAACCTGAGTCCAGAACTGAAGCTGAAACCCAACCAGAACCTGAGTCCAGAACTGAAGCTGAGACCCAACCAGAACCTGAGTCCAGAACTGAAGCTGAAACACAAGAAGAGACGATGGAAGCAGACGACTCTCTGAAACTTGAAGTGAGGCTGAAACTTAAAATATTTATATTTTTATTTAATCTTTTCCAATAAAGTTCTTATTTTTGTTTTTTCTGCTTAGTAACCATTGCTAATATGCTAAGTAACCCTTGCTAAGATGCAAAGTAACCTTAGATAACCCACAAGCTAACCCTAGCTAACCTGCAAAGTAACCCTTGCTAATATGCTAAGTAACCTTAGATAACGTACTAGCTAACTTTAGCTAATATGCTAAGTAACCCTAGCTAACCTGCTAAGTAACCCT
>NW_013952569.1:611109-616076 GCF_001266775.1 Austrofundulus limnaeus | reverse complement strand
ATGCTAAGTAACCCTTACTAATATGCTAAGTAACCCTTACTAATATGCTAAGTAACCCTTTCTAACCTACACGCTAATCTATCTATAGGCTAGCCTACWAGCYAACACTAAACAGGGGTAACATAAAAGCTAATCATTGCTAAAGTACAAGCTAACCTGTAAGGTAACAGTAGATAACTACAATGTACTCTTGCTAATCTATAAACTCACTAACCATTGCTAACCTAAGAGCTATTTCTTGCTAATCTACAAGCTAACCTAGTTTAGTAGAACTTTTAATCCACAGATCTTTGGAAAAGTATTTTTTATTTTTTTAGAGAACATAGTTCATCACAGATACTTAAAGATCAACAGCAGTAATCTTTTTTTTTCTTGTTTTTCCTCAAAAAATACAAGTTTTACTTAGAGTCAGAGTGAAAATGTAGTTCACACATTAAAAACTTTGTTGGTGTCTCACTGGGTGGTTTTTGTTTTTAGATCACTGTGGACATGAATGAAGCGGAGGAAGAGAAACCATCAACAGCTGCTAAACGTAAACATGACGACATCACAGGTTGGAGTTTTGATCAATATGTCAGCTGAGGATTATGGGTAGTGTAGTTTTTAGTGAGAGATTGTAGAAATCAGGATGGAACAAAACACCAGGACTTCTTGCTTCAGATCATTTCCTCTGGAAACAAATGGTTTTATTGTTGAAGTGAAACTTTGTTCATTATTTTAGAGGAGAGTTTGGTCTCAAAGATAACAGAAAAGGTTGAGAAAAACGAAGAGGAGGAAAACGAACCAACAACCAGAACAAGAGGCCGACAGAGGAAGAGAGCTAGAAAGGCTCCTGGTAACATGAACACATTTAAACTACATTAAACATTAAAACACTTGAAATTAACAGATTTTCTCTTCTTCCACAGTGAGAAAATCCACCAGAGGGAAACCAGCGAGTGCTGAGAGAGAAGAAGAAGAGAACGAGTCAACACTTCCTGCTTCAGTCGATTCCTCCTCGACTCCAAACAAAGACTCGTCTTCTCCGTCAGACCTTCAGACAGAGATCCAGGAGCCCACGGTGGGAACAGAACCTGAGATTGAGGGTCCTGATGGACCCAAACTGTTAGGACCTGAGGAGGAGGAAGAACAGCTGAATGAACAAAGGATGAAGCTCGAAGAGCCTGAAGAGACTTCCTCTCAGGTTCCTGAAGTGGCAGCTGAATTCAGTCTCACTGACTCCAAACCTTCCATCGGTGAGAAAAAAATGGGGTTTTTTTTCTCTTGTTTACAAAAATTTAATGAAAACAACTTCATCATCGACAAACTATGTAATAGAGTCAGAGTCAGAATCTTTATTGTCATTCACACAACATCAAGATGCAGTGCAGAACAAAATTTGCAGTTTAGAACATCCGTCCGGAGAAACACACACACGACAAACATGGGGGATCGAATGTCCAGGGTCTTTCGCAACGTAGTGCGTTACCTTTGCAGTTTAGARTACACACACATAGGAAGGGTGAGTTAAAAAAAGAGCTTTGATCCTGTGTTTTATACAGAAACACACAAACATGTGCTCAAAAAAACTACTCTGCATAGAGCAAGAGCAAGTCAACTTGGGCAGGGGGCTTAGGTCAGATAACACATAAAGGGGAGGTAAAATGGGGCGGGTTCAGAGGAGTAGGTGACGTTGAGGGAGGGGGGTCCATGCTAGGCCCAACCCTGGGCCCATCCAGAGTCCAGAGTCACATGATGTTATTATCTCTACTCAGTTCACTAGAGTTCAGAGTTTCCTCCTCCTCAGCCATTTTGGGTTCAGGGCCGAGTCCAACACGGGCGAGGGGGTGGGAGCAAATCCAGCTCTTTGTTGACATTTCGTCCTGGGGAGGTTTAGATAAATACTGCCATCAAGGCTGTGCCGCTGGGAGCCAGATAGATAAATCAATTATTTTGGAACAAAGCAGCCTTGGAATTCCTGCTGCTTTTTAAAGTGTCTTAACTGCAACTCTGAGGTGGCGAAAAAAAAGCCAATCAGCCAAATTTGGGGTAATTCCTCGCCTCTCACAGTCTGAAGCTCACCCAGATGAATCCAAACATGCTGAAGGGTCGATCCTGAGCTGGGATCCTTACCAGAATCACATCCAGTTTGCGAAATTTTCCACCAGCTGTTCCCCCAGCTGAGAGTCTGTGTGCTACCAGCCTGGCAGAATCCTTCAAGTGTGCCCGACAGCTCTTCAAAGGCCTGATCCACTGTCAGGGTTGCTTCACTCAATAAATCTGTAACCCTCCTCTGCTAATCAGCAGGAATCCAGTTATCATAATCCACTTATATTGATGGAAAGTGGTGCTTGCATATCGGATACCAGCCCCAGGAATCRGACAAGTCCAGCAGCAACCATTCCACCCAGACAGCAACGTTCCCCTCGTTCCAAGTGTAGAAAAAAATAGTGTCAATTTCATTCATAGTCCAGTTGACCAAATCCWTAATTCCTTTAGTTTCGGATGGAAGGTGAAAAAAAAAGCTCGAAGAAGCAAAAGCAGTGAAGCGGGGTGGGGGCAGAGAGAGCGAAAGCATGTCCTGCTCCTCTGAAGTCCAGGCAGAAAAAACACCATAAAAAACACTTCTCTTCAAAGTATTTATGTCTTACTTACCAAACATTAAACCATGTTGAACAGATTTATCCTCTGCTGAAGAACCTGCTCCTGAAGACAAGGAGGTTCCTTCAGAACCTGGGATCACTTCAGACCACCAACCAGAACCTGAGTCCAGAACTGAAGCTGAGACCCAACCAGAACCTGAGTCCAGAACTGAAGCTGAAACCCAAGAAGAGACGATGGAAGAAGCAGACGACTCTCTGAAACCTGAGGTGAGGTTGAAATTTAAAATCTGAAAGGTTTTATTTTTGAGTGAATTTCTGTTTAGCAGGATAAGATTTAATTTTTAAAATCTGTTTGTTTTTAGATCACCGTGGATGTAAATGAATCAGAGGAAGAGAAACCATCAACAGCTGCTAAACGTAAACATGACGACATCACWRGTTGGAGTTTTGMTCAATCTGTCAGCTGAGGATTATGGGTAGTGTAGTTTTGGTTTTATTGTWGATGTGAAACTTTGTTTATTTGTTATTTTAGAGAGTTTGGTCTCCATGATGACAGTAAAAATTGAAAAACTCAAAGAGGAGGAAATTGCAGCAGCAGCAACCAGAACAAGAGGTCGACAGAGGAAGAGAGCTAGAAAGGCTCCTGGTAACACAAACACATTTAAACTGTTGTTTATTTTCAACAACATGAAATTTACAGATTTTATGTCCTCTACAGTGAGAAAATCCACCAGAGGGAAACCAGCGAGCGCTGAAGACGAGAGAGAAGAAGAAGAGAATGAGTCAACAATTCCTGCTTCAGTCGATTCCTCCTCGACTCCAAACAAAGACTCGTCTGCTCCGTCAGACCTTCAGACAGAGATCCAGGAGCCCGCGGTGGGAACAGAACCTGNTTCAGTCGATTCCTCCTCGACTCCAAACAAAGACTCGTCTGCTCCGTCAGACCTTCAGACAGAGATCCAGGAGCCCGCGGTGGGAACAGAACCTGAGACTGAGAGTCCTGATGGACCCAAACTGTTAGGACCTGAGGAGGAGGAGGAACACAACAGGGCTGAAGGTAAAGTCACAATGTTTCTGCTAACCTCTACCTATAAGCTAATCCTATCTAAGAAAAACGTTAACAGTTTGTAACCTAAGCTAAACTGATAAGTAATCTTGGCTAACTTAAAAGCTAATGTTGTGGAAATATTATTATCAAATAATTACTCAGAAATACGTAATCAATAAAGTTTCTTCACAGAAATGATTTTTGAGTTATTTATTGCAGTAAACTGAGCACAAGTCAAACAGAAAGCAGTGAAGAACATGAGCTGCTGCTGCAGCCACCACTGGAGGAAGTTGTCACTCTCAGCTTTATACACAGACCTGAAGAACTGATAAACRTCTGTACGCGTAACACTAGAACAAAAATGTGTCGTAGAAAGAGAAACCAAAACCTTCAGCCTTTTGACTTGACCTTCTGTTGMCCCATAYRTCTTGTTTTTGTGCATAGCAACAGTTCAAATATAGCTCGTATGTTCCAGTTAAAACAGGAATAGGTGTTAGACTGTCTGATGGAAACTTTAAAATGTTAAAAACAATATAGAAACTTCCATTACAATAACCCTAACCACTAACCTGGCAACGCTAACCCTAGCTAAACTGCAACGCTAACCCTGGCTAACCTGCAAAGCTAACCCTAACTAACCTGCAAAGCTAACCCTGGCTAACCTGCAAAGCTAACCCTAGCTAACCTGCAAAGTAACTCTGGCTAACCTGCAAAGCTAATCTTAGATAATATGCAAATTAACCCTAGCTAACCTGCAAAGCTAACTCTATATAATATGCAAATTAACTGTAGCTAACCCTAGCTAACCTGCAAAGCTAATCTTGGCTAACCTGCAAAGCTAACCCTAGCTAATCTACTAAGTATCCCTTGCTAACCTACAAGCTAATCTATCTATAGGCTAGTCTACAAGCTAACCCTAAACAGGGGTAACATAAAAGCTAACGTTCAAACTAAACTGTAAGGTAACACTAGTTAACCTACAATATACTGTTGCTAATCCATCTATAAGCTAACCAAAGCTAACCTAAGAGCTATCCCTTGCTAATCTATAAGCTAACATTTAAATGAGTAGAACTTTTTATCCACAGATCTTTGAAAAAGTTTTTTTTTCAGAGAACATGGTTCATYACAGATAATTAAAGATCAACAAAAGTAATCATTTAATTTTATGGTTCACAAACGTTTCTTGTTTTTCCTCAAAAAAAATTTTCTATTTAGAGTCAGAGAATAGATGTAGTTCGCACGTTAAAAAACTTTGTTGGTGTCTCATTGAGTGGTTTGTTGTTTTGTTTTCCAGTTGTTTGTAAACAAAGCGAGGAGCTCGTTGAACCCAGAGC
>NW_013952569.1:607952-609961 GCF_001266775.1 Austrofundulus limnaeus | reverse complement strand
GATCGGATTTTTTCAAAAAATCGGAACTGAGCATTAAGACCTGCAGTGTGAACGTAGCCATTGAGTGGTTTGTTGTTTTGTTTTCCAGTTGTTTGTAAACAAAGCGAGGAGCTCGTTGAACCCAGAGCAAAGAGGTCTCGTTCTCTGTCTCCTCACGCCATCGCAGACTTCCACCTGCCGCCGTTTGACCCCGACCGACCCCTCGGTGAGGAAGAAACACACTTGAGTTCTGCTCTGTTTGGTTCAAACAGGAATGAAACTCTTCGGCTCCTTTCCTACATAACTGTGACGTGTTTGTTCTCTTCAGGTGAGGAGTTCACGGTCCGAAAGTGGGCGTTTTTCTGTAACCTCTGCTCCGTTTTCTACCTGAACGAGAGCTCCGACACAGACCTGCACTGCTGCAGCGAGGCACACTACATCAACCTGCAGGTGAAACACCTGGCGCCTGCTTCAGCTTGTAGAATCATCTCGTCGGCTTCTAATCCTGTTTGTTTTGTTTTCAGAAACATTATCAGCAACTCCAGCAGAGACCATCAAGAGAATCAGCAGAACTTCTTCCAGGCTCCGTTTCTGACTGACGTCACCGGCTCGCCTGTGTAGGACCACTGAGTTTAATGTGCAGGTCACTCGAGGAATCATGGGAAATGTAGTTTTCTTTCATTCTTTAAGCCTGCTAATTCATACAACGATTAAAGAATCCTGATAAAAACTGAGTTTTTTTTTTTTCTTCCTAACGTTCTGCTTCAGAACCAAACTGGATGTTAGATTTATTATTTCTGTATCTGAGGGTTGTTGGGGCAGTTTTACTGGGTTAACTACAAAATAACCAGTCTGAGGTGCTGCAACAGATGCTTAAGTCAGCACATAAAGGGGAGGTAAAATGGGGCAGGTTCAGAGGAGTAGGTGGCGTTGAGGGGTCCATGCTAGGCCCAACCCTGTGCCCATCCAGAGTCACATGATGTTATTGTCTCTACTCAGTTCGCTAGAGTTCAGATTTTCCTCCTCCTCAGCCAGTTGAGTTCCAAGGCCGGGTCCAACACAGGTGATGGGGGTGGGAGCGAATCTTAGTTGACATTCCATCCTGGGGAGGTTAAGATAAGCACGGCCCTCAAGGCCGTGCCGCTGGGAGCCAGATAGCTAATCCAGTTGTTTGGAACAAAGCAGCCTTGGAATTCCTGCTGCTTTTGAAGTGTCTTTACTGCAAACTCTGAGGTCGACTCACCAATTGAAGCTCACCCAGATGTAGCCCATACATGCCGAAGGGTCGCTCCTGAGTTGTGATCCTCATAATCGCATCCAGTTTGTGAGTTTTTCCCCCCAGCTGAGAGTCTGTGTGCTTCCAGCCGGCAGAATCCTTTAAGTGTGCCCGACAGCTCTTCAAAGGCCCGTTCCACTGTCAGGGTTGCTTTCACTTTTCGATAAATCTGGAACCCTCCTCCGCCGATCAGCAGGAATCCAGTTATCATGATCCAATAAAATAAGATCTTCCATGTCTTCGATGGAAAGTGGCGCTGGCATACAGTATCAGATTCCAGCCCCAGGAATCAGACAAGTCCAGCAGCAACCATTCCACCCAGACAGCCATGTTCCCCTCGTTCCAAGTGTAGAAAAAAATAGTGTCAGTTTCATTCAGAGTCCAGTTGACCAAATCCATATCTTTTTGAGGTTGAACAAATGTTCAGAATAAATTTCAATAAATGACAAGTTAAAAAAGGCATGGACATTTCTCCTTGTTTTGAAAAAATATCGAACCGTGAGACTAAAGTACCGAACTGAATCGTGAATTTTCTGTATTGTTGCACCCCTGATATACATACACATGTAAACGAAATATACGAATGACCCATCACATCGAAATGAGGATTAAGTCAAAAAGTGGAACAAGGAGAAGTGGGCAGATTTAGGGTTTTGATTTAAACGTCTGCAAAATTTGCATTTTGTCAAAATATAATGAATTAATGCCTTATCAATGTATCATTTCAATGAATTGTCTATCTAAAATATAATCC
>NW_013952569.1:605977-607401 GCF_001266775.1 Austrofundulus limnaeus | reverse complement strand
ATTCTATTTTTGATATTTATTATTAAATAGATATGTTTTAAACCATTTGATGTCATGAAAAACAGTTATTGTAACATGTTAAAAATGTAAAACTTTTACTTAAACCAAGTTTTCAAACCTTATGAACTTCTTACTTTTGCGCATGCGCAGAACCGATTTTTTAGTGGCGAATTTCACAATAAAACTCCTGGATTTTTATTTTTAATGTTACAATAACTGTTTGTCATGACATCAAACGGTTTAAAACATATCTATTTAATAATAAATATCAAAAATAGAATTTATTCTATATTTTACAAGAGAAGTCAACAGTGTGGGTTTAATTGACAAAATAAAAGGAAGTATCTTTGAAGAATTTATTTAGCTTCACACTGCTTTGTTGTGTCATTTAGTTATTATATATATTATAAACCTTAAGCTAAATTGTATTCATGGTTCTTTTCTTTGACAGTTTGCCACAACCAATTTAATGCTTATTAAATTTTATTAATATAATTAAGAGTTTGTAAATGATGTGACTCAAACCTTCAGCTGATCTCCTCAATAAACCAGAAACTGATGTCTAAACCAGCAGTTGAGACTGTTTATGAGAATGTCCCACCTGCATCTAATGACCACGAAACAGGACCGGACCAGAACCAGACCCCTCCACTGTGTCCTTGTGGAGGTCTGCCATCTGCTCAGGTCTGTTATCAGTTCCTCGCCCCCACAGCTGCTGGGAGCCTGAGAGGAGTAGAACCGTGGATCCTGGGAACCGTCAGTTTCAGCCAGTCAGAGTCCGTTTTGGAGGTAGAGGGCGAGGACGACATGAGCTCAYAAAGCAAATGAAACTTTAAGGATTTTTTTATTAATTCAGGAGCGGAGGTGCTTCTAACATTATGTCCTKTATTTAACCCTGAAGTGATGTAATCTGTAGTTGGACTACACGAGACTAGTTTGAGGATTAGATGAAGACACTTTTGTTTTTTTAAAAATCCAACTCAAATGTAACATTTTGCTGCTGAACTGCAGCTTCTGGGTGATTCCTGAGTTTCAGTGAGTTGAGTTTGATYCTGGGTTTTGGAGGTGGTTCCATAAAAAGCCCAGGTGTCGGTTCTGAACAGCTCTGGGTATCCGTTGATTAACAGAAAGGGTCAAAAATAGCAAGTCTTTTCTCCCAGGGAGGGTGTTCAACAGTCCACACCCTGGTGATGATGTGACCTCGATAATCAGGAAGCTTTTCTGCTGTCCAGGCTCTTCCTGTTACAGGAGGAGGAGCTGTGGTGTAATGGAGTTTTCCTAATGTGCAGCTAAAAACAACTTTAAAACAACTTTAAAACATCTTAAAAACAATAATAACACATCGAACTTATATACAGCGGGTAAAATAAGTATTGAACACGTCACCATTTTTCTCAGTAAATATATTACTAGAGGTGCTAATG
>NW_013952569.1:600064-604077 GCF_001266775.1 Austrofundulus limnaeus | reverse complement strand
TTCATTCATTTATATTTAATTTAACAAGATTTGAGAAACAAATTTAAGTTTCTGTAATTAATCTCAGTTTTAGGCTCTAAAACGTCTGAAAAATGTCCAGATATTTCATTTAAGTCATGAAATAAGTTTCGTCACATCTTAAATTGCTTCTTTCACCAACTTTTGTTGTTGTTTTTTAAAACATGTTTTCTGTTTTGGTTCTTTTTTAGTATTTCAGGTCTTGTCTCAGGTCTGATCTTAAAATCATAACAGCCATAACACTCTGAACATACCAGATCTCATCTGATCTTGGAAGTTAAGCAGGGGGGGCCTGGTTAGTACTTGGATGAGAGAATACCATGTGCTTTGGTCAATACTTTATTAATACCAAAGAGAAATTTAATGTTATTGTAACTCATATTATCCTGGTTAATTAAGAGTTATTACAGATACTGATGGCTGTGGGCAGGAAGGATCTCCTGTAGCGGTCCATCATACAGCAGATCTGATGAAGCCTCTGACTGAAGACACTCTATTGTAGTCTGTGTGATAAAGAGGGTTCTCAGGGTTGTCCATCATATGGTCAGAGAGATGCTGGAGTCAGCGATATAATCCTGCAGCTATGTCTCAGTGAAACCCAATACTGTATTCCTGATACTCTGGCTGGGTTCTTGTTAGGGCTTGGAGTTCATCCAACTTGTTTCTCAGCAATGTCTTATTGCCCATATCCTCCTCTCTCTCCTCTTTGCTCCTGCTCTGCGTCCACAGTGCCTCGTTTTCAACTCATCTGGGATTTGTAATAGTGGAAGTATTAACTAGCAATTAATCACAAACAATTGGAAACCTTTGACTAGAACAGGTCATAGATCGCCTTCTAGAGGGATGCCCAATCAATTAATCAAATGATCTAGATTAGATTGAATAAAAAAATAAAATGTTTTGTATTTACATCTACATTTGAGTCCTAATGGTCTTTAGAAGAGTGTAAAAAAGTCCTGAAATTTACTAAAACTGGCAGAAGACCTGAATCTTCCTGTTTCCTGATAGTGATGTAAGAAAATATTGATACACTGAAATATCACAATATTTTGCTTCCTGATACTGTATTGATTTTTAATTAAGGCTTAATGTATGGATGTTGTAAGATGAAATGTGTTCAGTGTTTATCTGAATGCATAAAAATAAACAAAATTAATTAGATTTTTAAATATGTTAAATAGGGATGCACGATATATCAGTATTAATATGGGTATCGGCCGATACTGGTCATTTTTTAGAATACTGGTATTGGTTTCATATGTAAAACTGGGCCAATATGAACGTCCGATAATGATTTCCCACTTTTTATCTTTGTGTTTCTGTTTTGGGAGGGGAGATTGTTGGTTGAGTGGCATCTGTTTTATCATAATAGTGATATTATGCTGTGTAGCCAGGAATAATTGAAGTAGAGCCATGACAGAAGTCTGGTCGTTTATTTACGGTATCAAAAAAGACCAAAGTGTGTTTTTGCGTATATGTAAAATGTAATTTGTGTGTTTGTGCAATATTGGTAAATATCGGTTATCGGCCATAACAGTCGTGATTTGTATCGTATCACCAAAGAGTTCTTTCATTCATTTATTGTTTGTTTGTTTGTTTACATAGGAAAAGTTGGACATGGTGGTGACGTGGACTGATGAGGTACCACAGTGGACCAAACAAAATGGACCCGTTCAGATAACAACCATTGAGTCTTTTTTAAAAATGGTCTCGGGTTCCCAGGAAGTCCATCAAGTACCATTGACCTGAACCTTCTGAAGGTTGCTAACACCATGTCCCATCCTCTGTCCAACCGCCCTGTCTTTGGGGACCAAAGTGGACTCTCCAGTGGACAAATGGAAAGAAACCTCGAGAGGACATCCCTTCACCTCGGATCTATTGTTACCTCCTCTAGAACCATTTCTGGAAGAAGGAAACCTCCAGCCCTACCTCCACCTTTGAGGTTCAGGCCTGGAATGGTAGAAGCTACATTAGACGAGGACATCAATGGCGTTTTAGACTTGAATATTGGTGAAGCTGAAGATGCAGTTCCCTCCCTGGGGACTGGGACCTATCTGACGCCATCTACCAGCAGCAGCTCCTTGGACTGGTTGCATATCTGCAAAAAACCTATAAACAACGATCCGTCCGAGTTCGAGTCATCCTTCGCCCGACTGAGCCATGCTGACGGAGGTTCTCATGCTTCCAACAAAGACTCCAGAATGAGTCCAGACTTGAGGGACCGTGAGGAGTTCGTAACGGACCGGTCCAGTCTTTACAATAACATTCTAGAAGTAGCCACTAACATCCTTCAGTGTTATGAGCTCGAGAAAGACGACTTGGACCAGCTACTGTTTTACGAGGATCAAATCACTTTAGAGTCTCTGCCGTTTATTTTACAAAACATCAGCATCGAGAAGAAGAAGAAGACATCTGGAGTTCAGTCCGAATCTCCACTCAGGACCAACCTGAGTGTGATGGATAGACTGGGTTGTTTTGAAGGGGTAGAGACGGTCCAGGGGGAATTGTCATCAGCTGGTCCTAAAGCAAATGAAGGGGCGTACATTGAACCTATTGGTGAATATTCTGGGAATAGAAATGTGTTTCTGTTGGACTCTGCAAAGACTAGAAGTCCCAGTGGGGAACCACCACAAAGAACAATACAGGTGAAAGTCAGTGGCTCTGGTTCTAGGTGGGACCAGATGGGTTCTGACACTGGTCTCAGCTCAGTGGCTCTTTCAGCTGGTGATCCAGCCGAACCAATTCAGTCAAACCCGGATTCACAAGCGGTTCTTCCATTGCTCCCTCTGGGCAACCAGGACCAAAACCCTGTCAAGTTTACGATCTCTTCAAAAAAAACAAAGGCGGGTGGCCTTTTGGGGCCCAAAACCCAACCATCCAACTCCCCGCTCCATAGTTCTGGTTCACCTGAGCTCATTAGCAGTAATGATGACACTTGTACTGAAGTCCAAAGTCAAGAGTCAGAAGCTCCACATGACCAGCTGCACTCAACGCCGCCAAAATCCCACATACCACGGCCCCACGTGAACCCGCCAGAACCAAAGACTGTTCCTGTTCGAAGTCTCGTACCTCAACCGATACCGGCACCAGAAAACCCAGTCCAAGTGCTGCTTCCCTTGTCCAACAGAGAGTCTTCAGCTAAAAGAGACGTCTCTGAGGGTCTGCCAACACCGGCCATGATGGAAGATCCCACCAGAGCCACAACTGTAAGGTTTCTACACTTTTTCTCTTTGTGACCCAAGTTGTACCCGTTCTGTACAAATGTGTGGTTTACTTACAAAACTAAAACATACAAATGCTGTGTTTATTGGAACTCAACTTTGTGCAGCATTAGAATAAAGATTAGGATAAAACAATAGACTCGAATGTTACGATGTGTTGTATTTGGATCTGAAGCTTGTGTGAATGATTAATGGAATTTTTTCTTCTATACGTTCAATTTTTGTAATATTTCAACAATTTTTATATCTAAAAATTTGGCTCCTTCAGGACATTCCAGCTTTGACTTTTGGTATTTCAGCTTTTTATATTTTGTCAGATAATTATCTTTTTCTGCCATTTCTGTTCTCATTGAACATGAATGGAGCTGTCTTCAACATCCTTAAAGGGATCCACGATTACTTGTAACATTAAGACTTTATTTAATAAACATACATTTTAACTGTAAAATAAACACTGTAAAAAATACTGTAGGCTGTTTAGTTGTATTAAATTTTAAACTAAATTTTTAAAAATATTACACGGACAGAGCCATTTTATTTACACGCAAAGCATTCTGGGTAAATGATGACGTGGATAGGTCATCGGTGTGAGGCTGTTAGCAAGCTATATCCACACTGAAGGTTAATCTTGGACAATATCTGATGATCGACTCTTTTAAATGAAACCAGAGAGCGTTGACAGAGAGGAGAAGGTAGAAATGACTCAGCCTCCTACCCCTGGGTTCGGGCGTGAGCTGCCCTCTGCAGGGGGTAGGTGCATATCCTGGGCCTGGG
>NW_013952569.1:594912-597768 GCF_001266775.1 Austrofundulus limnaeus | reverse complement strand
AATTTCAGTTTCTTACTGCTTAATTCAGCATACATGCTTAAAACGTGTCTGGTTTTTTGTGATAGATTCAGCTTTTTCAGAGTCTTGTTTGCTAATTTTTGGCTGTTTTACAAGAAATTGCAAACATTTTGTACATCTTGTTCTTCTGCAAAGATCTTTCAACATTAAGCATTCTAGTATTTAATTAGAAAATAATTTGACCAACTTTAAACTTTGTTGGACAATCATTTTTTTGACTGAGGTTTTTGGCATGAAATGGTGAATGTTAGTTTAACTAGAATTCCTTTTTTCTTTTTGTTTAAAAAAAACTTTGGAGACCAACCTTTGAGTCAGTGACAAGAAACAGAAACAAGAGTTTGACAAAAGTAATGAAGTATTTTCATTCTTACAGAGTGAGCTCACCCAGCAGTACAACCTTCAACATGACAACTCAGACCTCCCCCACAAACGGTATTTTCTCTTTTTACATTCTTCTATTTAAAAAAACCATCATGAATGTGATGAGGTTTATTTATTTTGTTGATTTAAAGCTGCCTACCAGGACCATTTACGTCTATTTTGGCTCTCTACCAGATAAAGACTAAATGATAAAACGAAGCAAGAAGCTTAGATCTGCTTTTTAGCTTCAAATTAGCTATGCAGGGAAGAAATGTGATTTTTGTCTTTACTAACCTTATGAATACAAAGACACAATAAACTAATCAAAGACATTTTATTATCTTGCACCAGACAGAGAGTTACAGTGAAGGACAAAGTTTCTGCACGACTGGCAGGAAAAGTTATCTGTTCATTTATTTACATACAGCATTGACCGGGTACTGTTAGTCCATCCAGTGGTCAAAGATTCATTCTGCCCCACATATCTGGTCATTACACCACGTCAGGTTGAGATGAGCAAGAGCTCAGTCAAATAACGGCCTCACTTTCACTCCTGCAGGGGTCACACAGAAACACCTTTAATAGACAAATCAATTATCCAGAGTGGGAGAAACACTGAGCTGTGATTTATGTACCCTCACACCCCCAAATACAAGTATCTTGTTGTAAAAAGTATACTTTTATTAATTTGAACTTTTTTAACAGAAACCAAGAGTGTCTTTGTCTTATTTGTCTTCAGATCAACAACAAAAATAATTAGTTTTAGATTTGGAGTCGACTGATGTTTCATTTTTCTTCTTCTGTTTTAAGCTCTTCTGGTAAAAACACCTCCACTTCAGTCCAGAGCCCCCAGGACCACCATCATAAGACCCACTCTGCTTTTCTCTTACCCCACTGGACTCAGGGCCGGAGGAGTCGAAAGTACAAATACTTAAGCCTTTCTTGCTTCTGCTCCAACTGTATTTCAAACAAAAGGACAAAAGAGTTATTTACTAAAAGTTTTTAAATATGTTTTCATCAGGATTTAAAATGATTCGTTCTGATGTGTTTTACAGAGTTGAATACTCTTATTGTTTGTGAAGAGTTCTGGTCCAGCTTTAAGAGTTTTTGATCTTTTAACTGTCGACTCTTAGATTTAACTGCTGCAGGATTTTTTTAAAATCCAGACTTGAGGATATCGTAGGTCTTTAAAACACTTTTTAATTGTTTTTTGTTGGACAGTTCTTACATTTTTGTATCTGTGGGAAACTACTCCTCTTTCTCTGCATCTGTCAGTCGTGGTATACCTCAAGGGTCCATTTTTGGTCTTCTACTCTTTATGTTTACTTTCTTTGTGGTTGATATTCAGAAAATATATCATTTACGTTACCTGTTATGCTGATGACATCCTAATATATATTTAAATTTTAAACTGAATGTTTCTGTGTCACTGCAGCCTCTGTTGCTAAACCTGGTTAACGCCATAGTTTGACCCTGAAAGAAAGCAAGACTGAACTTATTGTCTCTGGTACCCCTTTGGACTTATGTGTTTTTAGACAGTTCTTTTAAATTTGAGACAAGATCTTACTCTCTTCTAAAACTACCTATTTGTTTTCCTGTTTTTTTGTGTGTGTTCATGGCTTTTTGTTTGTTTATGAAAAGCCTATTCCTCTGAATGATTAATCATTTGATCATTTCCATCAGGTTCCCATTTCCTCGTATTTTGTTGCGGTATCGCCGCATTACATCCGCTCGAAGTCGATCCCGCTCACGGAGCCGGGAGAGACGACTCTCAGACCGGAGGAGGTACGACAAGAGCCCGTCGCCGAGGAGGAACCGTGAGAGACGACCGTCCGTGGAGAGGACGCCAGATCAGCAGCAGAATAATGGTGCCAAGAAACTGCCGGAAAACCCAGGTTTGACAAAACGTCTGATGATGTCCAAGACTTTAAATAAACAAGTCTGAAACTGATTTTTGTTTATTTAGCTGTGAAGTCCAGATCAGAGCAGTCTCACCTGGGCGATGTGGGAAAAACTCCACCTGCACCAACACAGCAGCTTGCCGAGACATCGTCATCATCATCATCATCATCATCATCATCATCATCATCATCCAGGAGACAGCTGAGCAATAAGTCACCTGAAGTGAAGCTGCAACAGGTTGGTGTTTTGGAAAATAATACTGAAACAAGCTGTTTCTTCTTCACATTCTTACTTTAACAGCCTTTTGTTGTCCCTGAATCAACTTCTTTGCATCATATTGCCATAAAAAAAACTTTGAGCTGTTTTCTCCAGATTAATGGGATGACTTATTAGTTTCAATGTCTGATGTTTCTCGTGTTCCATTGTGCAGGAAATATGGTTGCATGTACAGGTGCTGGTCATAAAATTAGAATATCATGAAAAAGTAGATTTATTTCAGTAATTCCATTTAAAAAGAGAAACTTGTATATTATATTCATACATTACATACAAACTCATATATTTCAAATGTTTATT
>NW_013952569.1:587463-591894 GCF_001266775.1 Austrofundulus limnaeus | reverse complement strand
ACGTTTTATAAAACGTTTTGAAAATATTGGTTTAATAAATACAAATTCTTATCTTTAGGAACGGATACATTTTTGAGGCGGTTGAAATTATTGCAGCCCATTTTACACAAACATCCTCTTCTGAATGTCTCATCCTGTTTTATCAGCTAAAGGAGTCAGATCTTCAGCTGAAGGAGCCAGATCTTCAGCTAAAGGAGTCAGATCTTCAGCTGAAGGAGTCAGATCTTCAGCTAAAGGAGTCAGATCAGCTGAAAGAGCCAGATCTTCAGCTGAAGGAGTCAGATCAGCTGAAGGAGCCAGATGTTCAGCTAAAGGAGCCAGATCTTCAGCTGAAAGAGCCAAATCTTCAGCTGAAGGAGTCAGATCAGCTGAAGGAGCCAGATGTTCAGCTAAAGGAGCCAGATGTTCAGCTAAAGGAGCCAGATCTTCAGCTGAAAGAGCCAGATCAGCTGAAGGAGCCAGATCTTCTGAAGGAGCCAGATCTTCAGCTGAAGGAGTCAGATCTTCAGCTGAAGGAGTCAGATCAGCTGAAGGAGCCAGATCTTCAGCTGAAAGAGCCAGATCTTCAGCTGAAGGAGTCAGATCTTCAGCTGAAGGAGTCAGATCAGCTGAAGGAGCCAGATCTTCAGCTGAAGGAGCCAGATCTTCAGCTGAAGGAGTCAGATCAGCTGAAGGAGCCAGATCTTCAGCTAAAGGAGCCAGATCTTCAGCTGAAAGAGCCAGATCTTCAGCTAAAGGAGCCAGATCTTCAGCTGAAAGAGCCAGATCTTCAGCTAAAGGAGACAGATGTTCAGCTGAAAGAGCCAGATCTTCTGAAGGAGCCAGATCTTCAGCTGAAGGAGCCAGATCTTCAGCTGAAAGAGCCAGATCTTCAGCTGAAGGAGCCAGATCTTCTGCTGAAGGAGCCAGATCTTCAGCTGAAGAAGTCAGATCTTCAGCTGTAAGAGCCAGATATTCAGCTGAAGAAGTCAGATCTTTAGCTGAAGGAGCCAGATCTTCAGCTGAAGGAGCCAGATCTTCTGAAGGAGCCAGATCTTCAGCTGAAAGAGCCAGATCTTCTGAAGGAGCCAGATCTTCAGCTGAAGGAGCCAGATCTTCTGCTGAAGGAGCCAGATCTTCAGCTGAAGAAGTCAGATCTTCAGCTGAAAGAGCCAGATCTTCAGCTGAAGAAGTCAGATCTTTAGCTGAAGGAGCCAGATCTTCAGCTGAAGGAGCCAGATCTTCAGCTGAAGGAGCCAGATTTTCAGCTGAAAGAGCCAGATCTTCAGCTGAAGGAGCCAGATCAGCTGAAGGAGCCAGATCTTCAGCTGAAGAAGTCAGATCTTCAACTGAAGGAGCCAAATCTTCAGCTAAAAGAGCCAGATCTTCAGCTGAAAGAGCCAGATCTTCAGCTGAAGAAGTCATATCTTTAGCTGAAGGAGACAGATCTTCAGCTGAAGGAGACAGATCTTCAGCTGAAGGAGCCAGATCTTCAGCTGAAGGAGCCAGATCTTCAGCTGAAGGAGCCAGATCTTCAGCTGAAGGAGCCAGATCAGCTGAAGGAGCCAGATCTTCAGCTGAAGGAGCCAGATCTTCAGCTGAAGAAGTCAGATCTTCAGCTGAAGAAGTCAGATCTTCAGCTGAAGAAGTCAGATCTTCAGCTGAAGGAGCCAGATCTTCAGCTGAAGGAGCCAGATCTTCAGCTGAAGGAGCCAGATCAGCTGAAAGAACCAGATCTTCAGCTGATATGGTCAGATCTGCTGAAGCAAAGCAAAAGCTTGAGGAAACCAAAAAGAAGCCGAACACCAAGATGTACTCATCAGATCCCGTTACCTTCCTGACTGTTGGGGAGACAATAGAAACTCACCTGCAAAGAGAAAGTCTGAGTAAGAAATCTATTCTTTAGGTTACTGTGAACCTCAATATTCTTATTTTACGTCTTTTACATTTGTTTTTATTTTCACAGAGTGTTCAAGCTTGAGTACTTGTCTCTCAGTTAAGGTACGTATCTTTTTAAAGCCTTTACAGTAGTAGAATACACACACAAGAACACTATCGGTAACTGAACTCACGCAACGTCCCCACGGTTCTTCCTGCCTGACTAGACCCGTCTGAAGGTTAAAGTGAACATCTAATACCTTCGTTTTCTCATGGTCTATTCTCGCCACAACTTACTTCTCGGTTCTACACAGGGTGGTTTTTGATACGAGTGCCGCCTCAATGTGATCAAGATCAAATCAAGCGTACTACTAACGGGTAAATAAAATAAAGTCACAAAACTCTCAGTACCCTCTGCCTCGGTTTCTAAAAAGGAGTGTCCGAGTCGAGACCACCTTCACTCCACCGGCTAGAACCCGCAAATCAAATCCATTTGGTCGAAGTTCGTCAAAGATTTGTCATCACCCAACAAACACAGGAATGCCTGCACCTCCTCATAGTACCATGGTGGTATGTGTTGCTATTTTAGAAAAGTAAATGACCAAAACAAATGCTGCGGTCGTGAAGTTTTGAAAAAGTTTTGCAGAGGAGACGCTCTCGTGACCTCAAATCTTCGGCTCATATGGAGCCTCTGCTGAGTAGGTACAAAGAACCGAGCTGGAAGCATGTGGTTTGACCTAACAAAATAGATTTGGCTCCACGTTGAATCGAACCCAATGACAAAGACCTTTTAAAATTCAGAGAAAGACTTGTGGTTAGACAAGGACAGAATCGAGCTCCTTGGCATCAAATTAACCCGTCGTCTTTAGAGGAATAGAAATGTTCAGTCTAATTCGCAGAACACAATTTTGGGGTAGTAAAGGACAAATTCACTAGACTGAGGGGCAATGGACAGCTTTAGATATGGACAAATCTTAGAAGAGAGACTTCTTTCCTCAACTATAAGGCTGATGAAGGGTCATGGATGGGTCCAACCAGGCCAACGACCCGAAACATACCACCAAGAAAATAAAGAAGTGGCTGAATAAACGTTACAGTCATTGATAGGTCTTTCCCATTCTACCTAATTATTTCTTCTTTTTATTCCCAGAGTAAGACCAAACTGTTGCTGATTGACAACCTGCCGGTTTACGATGATGTCTGCTACACAGAGGCCAACATCGCCAGTTTGCTTAAACCGTTTGGATTTCAGTACAACGACAGCAACATCTACGTTATTCCCAAGATGCGAATGGTATGAGCTAGGTCCTAAACCTACGATGAGTTGGTTTCCAAAACCCAGGCTTCTTTTTCCAACCGTCTTCTACACAAAACACATTTAAAGATGTTATTTATTAATCTGCCATTAGATATGTTTTCATTTTGTCGTCTAGGCCTTTGTCCTCATGCCCGTTTTGATGATGATACGAGACTCTATTAAGAATTCATTGAGCAATTTAACTTTAAATACATCGAAACTCATCTTGGAGGTTGTTCACAACAAAATCTCTATGTCTCCGGTAAGAGAATGTTTGAGTTTTCGCTAAGTTAGAAAACGTTTTTACATTGGTCTGTTTCTCATTTTCAAAATGTTTTCTTTCAAATAACTCAGTATTTATTGGTAATGATGGTATATTTGACACCAGGTCCTAATTTGTTCAGCTTTTGTTTTTGATTTTAAAAAGCTGCTTAAAAAAGAGAAATAATCCTAAACTAAACCAGATTTTATGAACATGCGCCTGTTTCCGTTTTAGATCGGCTTCTACAGATCCCTGATGAGACTGATGAATTTTGTAAGTAACAATATGAGCATTCAGATAAATGTTAAGCTTCCCTTAAACACAAATCGATTGTTTTATGTATTGCGATAGATCAGAACCTTTCAGTGGTTAGGCCCTGGTTGGATAGAAAGGCGCTATATAAGTACAGTCCATTTACCATTTAGGACCTTTCTTGATATAAACATCTACCTTGTCAAGACCTGAAACGGTGGAATGACATTTTTTGAGTTAGGCTTATGGATGCACGATATATCAGCATTAACATCGGTATCGGCCGATATTGGTCTTTTTTTTAGATTATCGTATTGGTCCGATAAGTAAAACTGGGCCAGTATTAATGTCCAATATTAATTTCCCATTTTTAGGCCCGAGCAGCTAAGCGCTGCGAAGGCCTATTGTTTTTTTACTGTTTGTTATAGTTCTTGTGCCAAATGAATTGCCTTTTTGGGGGCTTTATCATATTCAAAAACTCACCAAACTTGGCGGGGGCATAGAGCCCGTGTAAAATTTACGTATTTTAAGGTCCCCGGAAAAATCGCACAAGAAACGGCTCAAGGGCGCCACCTAGCAACTTTCAAGAGACCCTTTCCTATTCACTTACTTTATCGTAGCGACTTGAAATTTGGTACACTTGTAGAGCTCCCCAAGACACTCTGAATTTACAATTAATGTCATAGGCTGTGTCTCAATTCAGGGGCTGGGTCCTCATGAGTGCGCATTTGTCGGCCGCATACGTCATTGCCCCGCGCGGAGG
>NW_013952569.1:557336-582202 GCF_001266775.1 Austrofundulus limnaeus | reverse complement strand
CACACACACACACACACACACACACACACACACACACACGCGCACGCGCACGCACACACACAGAGCTGTAGGCGAGACGTTCCTCTTGGTAAAACTAACCTGTCTGCCGTGTTCCAGGTGTTCGTCGAGTTCAACAGTCCGTCGGACGCCGATCGGCTCGGCATTTGGTTCAGCCGCCTGAAAATGGGCCTCAACCACAAAGTCTTCAGGATGAAGATTCCACGCTGCTCCACATCAGCACCGCGCAAGTATTTGTTTTAGAGAATAAAGAAAAAAAAAGGCGCGTTATAAAAGTTTATTGATTTGTCGACGACGCTCTCACTGCGACGCGCTTCACCCGAATTCACCCTTTCCCAGATCGATGGTCAGCAGTTGATTCTCTAACGTCTTTACCGGTGTCTTTCTGCCTTGGCGTGGTTTTAACACACAACCTGATAAAACCACTGGTTTTATGGAGGTGAAATGATGACTTGGTGTAAATACGTGACGTTTGGTTGTATTTATGTAACTTTCAGAGATGAGAAACTGATATGAAATCCGTCTAATCTGAATCATGTTTTCCCTTGTTCCTGCAGAGCCAAGACAGGAAGTCAGCACTTTGCAGGAAATCAATGACGTTGCTGCCAAGGTAACCACGTCAACAAATGTTCACCGTGTTCCTAAAGGAGGCGTGCCACAATTTTGGGTTACAATGACAACCTTTCCCTACATGTTCCCCACCGCTTCTCCTTGGTTCGTCATTCCAGGTTGGAGAAACTGGTGGAAAGTTGAACATTTAAACCACGTCGACAGGAAGTCATATTCATATTTTTGGTATTTTTTTTTTTTTTTAGATTTTCTGACAATCAGAAAAGTGTCTGACATTAAAGTAAGTTTACTTTTATGTTATTATTATTCATGATCGTTAGTGAGTTTTCCTTAAAAGTAAAACGTTTTGTGTTCTGAAGAAAGTGACGCCTCCGGAGTCTGCGTTCAAGACGGTCATGTTGACCGGTTTGCCAGGAGGACACTACAAACACGACGACATTGCAAAGCTGGTGAAGTTTTACTTTCTTAAACCGAGTCATCGGTGTCTGTACTTCAACGTGAACGTCCTGACGATGCAGAGGAGGGTAAGAAGCACAACGAGCCTTCTGAGCAACCTCAAAAACTTTATTTAATTCATTTAAACAGGTGGTTTGAACAAATATTCCCACTAAGAATATTTGTCCCAAATTACCCACGTCCCCCAAAGATTGATGAACGATAGCTAAAACGGTGACACTGAAAATCTTGTGATGCGTTAATTTTTTTGATGAGAGAAGTTTAGTTCTTTAGTCACGTTGGTGGGCGGGGTTAAACAGAAGGCTCCTTCACGGCCCTTCTGTTCGTTTGCAGTTCGACCGATGGAAGGTTCAGGTTCAAACACTGCTCCTCAACCACAAGTAAGGGTCCTGTTTTTATCACTTTTATCAGTATAAACCAACAACTGGTTCAATTTCACTTTTAAAGTAAAATTAATTGGTGGCTTGCATTTCGAAGGCATGAATCAGAGCTAATTATTTCTACTTTATGAGGCACTTCAAAACAACCACAGCTAAAACAAGGTGTGTTACATGTAAAACCAAAAAATGTAAAAGAAAGCACAAAACAACAAGTCAAACCAATTAAATCTAAGTAAAACAAATTGAAACAAGTCTAGGGCTAGCTAACTTAACGGTGCTTATGTCACCGCCCCTTGCTGTAGGTTGGCCCAATTTCTAGGCGCCTACTCGCGGCCGACATCAGCTGTCCTACTCGGCCAACTAAACAGAAAAACGAAGACAGTGCAGGTTTTTTATTTTTATTCTATTGGTTTTTTTATGTTTTTTTTTTAATGATGGAGTTTGGAAATACAACACGGACCGAAGTCTTTGTTTTTAAATGTATGTTTAGTAACTTGGCCGATTGTTGCAGTTAGATGTTAAATAAAATTACAAGTACCCATACTGGAGCTAAACCCAAATTATTTATGTTTAATACTATTGAACAGAAGGTATGTGAAATAAAATGTATCACAATGGCAACAAGGCAGCACATGGTCACACAAACATACGTCTTCCATTGACTAGACCCACATAGGGTGAGGTCAACATGGGCCGCATCCCATGAATTGATACAAAGCGTGTTTTTATGTTTTCCTTTGTATTCTTTTTCCATAGGAGTTAGAAGCAAGTGTTTTTGCTGCCATTTATACAGCTAATAATGATTATAATCATCAAAACAAGACCCTTACCTTTGGCTGAGGAGCGGAACAACACTGGGAATAAAAAAAAAACTGCAGCGTAAAACTAGAGCATCTTCATAAGTTCTTCAATATTTGATTTTACAATGTTTCAATGTAAGTGTAAGTGTTTTAGCTTCATAAAAAACATCACAATTCATTTTTTTCATTAGAGGAAATACTCTTAACTAACAATTCATGTAAAAAAATAATTGGCATGTACGACCATCAAAACCTTCAAGATTTTCTTTATTAATACACAGTTTTTGTACAAAGCGTATTTTCTCAAGGTTCTTCTTTAGTTTAAAGGCTTCCAGCAGGCTTTTATGTTTAAAACATTTCAAATTATCCTGTTTAATTTCAGACTATCATCTTTAGTTTTACGTTGAGAAAAATGAAGGATGGCAGTTTTCCGTATGAAGGTTTCTTGTGGACCGCTGCCTGTTTAATCTAATCCCATCGCACATTTTGTTTTTCTTTTACCTCCAGGCTTTTGTGCATTTCAACAACTGGCACTCGTGTCAGAGTTTTATTCGGGATCACCTCTCTAAGCCAGTTTGTGTCAGGTACCGGCTTCAGGTCCACTTGGTCTTAGAGAACATGCACCCTGGGTTCAGAGAGGTACAGGACCACAGGAGGACACATTCAGGACTGAGACGAGTTTAAAACACGTTAAAACATTGTTTGGTTTGCAGGAGGATATATACAGCAATCTGATGAAGTGGAGCAATGCTGTAAGTTTTCATTTTTAAATTAAAGTTGAATAAAAGTTCCATCTTTAACTTCTTTTTTTTTTTTCCAGGATTGTCCGGTTCTTGCGAGCTTGGAGCACCGGCTGCTGTGTGTGGAGATCGAGGAGACGAGCGCATCTCTGGTTATGGTGGTCTTACAGGGGGTGGCCGCCATCGCTCCGTTTGTCAACTACCTGGCTCTTGCCGACAGGGTTTGACAAAAACACCAACAATCATCCTCGAGTGGACCCGGTGCTCCGTTCCAGTTCACTGAAAACAATTCTGTTTGATTCAGATTTACATTGAGATGACAAATTCCAGCAGCGTTGCAAAGGTGGTGTGGAATCTCGGGAAAGACCATTGGTTTGATTATCCGTGGTACGTTTCAGAGTAAATCAATCCTTGTGTGGTTCACTCTTTGATTTTTCAGTTTTTATAACCAAAAAGAATTAAAAATCCACAATATTTGATTTCTGTTTCAGCTATGGAAATCTAAAATAAAATATACAGTTTTATCATGTAGTGACACTGAAAATGATGGAAGTCGCCAAATAAGAAGAGTTTATAGCGGCTGAAGATGGAAAACATTCCTAAATATATTGACAATGGCTGCACTCGAACACTATTCTGCATAACTTGGAATATTAAAACTATTTTGTTCCGACTTTTGGCCAAGAGAAAATGTAACGTGTGCAATTTAGTTTAAAAAAATTAACTAAAACACCCTATTATTATTTTAAATGTTACTTTGAAACTGTTAAACCAAAGAAAGAAACATACACAGATTTAAATCAGTTACAACATGATCTTCATTAAGTCACAAAACTTGATTTTTTTCTTTTTCCTACACAGGACTAAACTTCTACGTGTGGAGTCGTGAGTATCTCAGTCAAAGCATGTTTTAAAAATAATGAGTAGATCTTCACTCTTGTGGATTTGGAGCTGGTTGCTCCCTGAGGCTTTCATGTTCTCTGGTTTTCTTCCGGTTTAAAATCACTCACCAGGTTAACTGGTGACTCAAAGTTGGTCCTAGGGGTGAATATGAACGGTTGGTTGTCTCTGTGGTCCTATGGACTCTTGACCTGTCCAGGGTGTCCCTTACCTTTTGTCTCATGACTGTTGGAGATATAACTACAGCTGAGCAATGTAGAAGATTTGGACCGTAGATGAAAATGTTTGATTAGTCAAACAAAGCTGTAGACAAATGTCTGATTTATTTTTCCTTCTGACACTTTGGAGTCACAAAGCTACACAAATCTACTAACAGAAGAATGATTCTCTTCAGTGATGCAAAATTAAAAATAGATGAGCTGATTAATCCAAGTCATTTATTTGAAACAGATTGATGTAGATTATCAGGTTAGTTGAAGACATTTTTTAGTAGCTTTTAAAATAACGACACCAGTCTTTTTTTTATTAAAATGTGTTTATTATTAAGCACAATGGATAAGATGAACGTTTTTTTAACATAATGCACAACAAAAATCAAATAACAAACTAACAAAAACACAAACACCCAAAATCCCACCCCTCCTATACCGGATCTACTGAAACAACAAAAATCGATCTTGTATTAATACAAGTGATACAATGAGCAGATTTGTGTACAATGAAACAATATTTAACCTTTACACAAAGTTATCTGCCGAAATATTTTCTACATAAGATATAAATGGCTGCCAAATGTCAAAAAAATTGTTTACAGATCCCCTAACAGTATATCTAATCTTCTCTAAATGAATGTAAGACATAACTTCTCTTAACCAATGACCATATACTGGAGGATGTGGATCCTTCCATCGAAGAAGAATAAGTCTTCTAGCCAGTAGAGAGCAGAAAGCTAACACCGTCCTCTGATGTTCACTGAGGGAAGCCTCTGCTGGAGCCACCCCAAAGAGAGAGATGAATGGTGATGGATGAACAGTTCGTCCAAATAGTCCTGAAAAGGTATCAAAGATGCCTTCCCAGTATCCATGTAGCTTTGGACAGGACCAGAATGTGTGCAGGACTGTGGCAGGAGAATGTTTACAATGATCACACGACGGATCCAAGTCCTTTTTGAATTTGCACAATCTGTCCTTAGACCAGTRTAGACGATGTACTACCTTGAATTGAACTATAACATGTTTCACACATATTGAGGACGAATATATATTTTGAATAATTTTTTGCCAAACTGAGTCTGATATGGATTCCTCCAAGTCCATCTCCCACTTGCCCCTCAAAGAATCTAAACTGGAGTCAGAAAATGAGCTGAGCAGAGAATAAACTCTRCTCATAGAGCGTTTTGTTACAGACTTACACATCAGAATCTCATCTATAAGAGAAGTTGGGGGGCGTAGAGGAAAACATCCAGAGTTTGACATTACAAAATGTCTCAGTTGTAAATACCTGAAGAACTGTGACTTATGGATGTCAAATGTCTGTGCTAACTGTTCAAATGAATAACGACACCAGTCTTCACTTGCTGACAGTAATTTTTTACTTTTCCTCAGTTTGAGGGCTCGAAAAAATCGTCTGCATGACGAGCATCATTTATCATTGAGATCTATAGAGGATGAAATCCTGGAGTCAGGGCTGCCAACCAGAGGCTGCACAGCAGAACCGCCCAGTACAGAGCTCCGAACACGTCCATCTGGTTCTGAACCAGTTACAGAACAAAGTTTGTCCGCCTCAAAAGAAGCACCAGAGACCAGGGACAGCAACAGAACTCCTCCTTCATCAGCTCAGAGTCAGTTTCTTACTGTGGAAAAACTCAACGAATCAGGTGTTGAGAGCCATAAAACGGATGAAGTAAAAAAACGTGTTACTGAAAACCAAACCGCACCAGGTAACCATGAAGCCGAAGGTTCTAAACAGTCAACGACTGAAGGTCCAGGAGATAAAACTCAAGCACTGGATCAAAATAACCAGAAACCAAGGAGCAGCGACAAACACAACCAAAAATGTTCAAATGAGCTGCAACAAATCTGCAACCATGATCCGCCTCCAGAAACCATCAGCTCCAAAGACAGCTCGACAAAGCCTCCTGAACAGGACATCACAGAAATGATCAGTTCAACTGACAATCAGACCGACGTTGAACCCACAACTCCAGATGGACCGACCAGGAGCAGTCGCTCAAAGAGAAGGCTGTCTCTAAAGAAACAGGACGTGACGATTAAATACCAAACTCGAGCCAAGAACAGGAAACGAGTTGACGAGGAACGGATCGAGGGTCCAGCAGAGACGGTCTTTAAGGTCGTGGAACCTGTTCAAGAAGATCCTGATAGACGGACAGCGGAGGAAAGCAAACCAACGACAAGATCTTCCAAAGGAAGAAAAACAGAGGATGATGGAAACGTCCCAAGAAAAAAGCCAAGACTGACCAGGGATTTACAGGAAAGCAACGGAGAGAAAACTCCAAAAACAGAAGCTCCAACAGAAAACACAAAGACAAAGGAGGCTGCGGTTACAGACACAAGAGAGGAGGAGGAGATCTGTCAGTCGAAAACGCAAAGACCAAGGAGAGGAAGACCAAAGAAGACAACCAAACAGAAAGCAGCTTCAGAGAACAAAGACTCGTCCAGTAAAGTAGCTGAAGAAGTAAAGCTCCAGTACAGGAGCTCTGACGATCAAATCTACGATTCTTTGAGTATAAATCAAGTTCAAGAAGAGATGAAGGCCTCTGGACTCTGCAGAGTGGAGGAGAAAGAGACGATGGATGAAGCTTCTGTAGAGGTGAGGAACACAAAGCCTGAGGTGAGGACATGAAGTTTCCTTTTGTTGAGAAGCATCGTCATTAAATAACTCCTGTTTTAATCGTTGCAGATCCTAAATGAAGCCGAAGAGGAAGAGAAAATCCAAGGACCTGCTGAGCATTCACACGACGACAAAACAGGTTTTTCTGTTTTTAGTTTTCAGGCTTAAAACATGGAGTTGTGTGTGAAAGTCAACACATTCTTGGCTGCACACATTGTTTTTGTAGAGATTTGTTCGTCCAACAAGTTTCTCTTCATCTCTTCAGTTCCTGACGAACAGACGAAGCTTGTTGCACCAGACGTGAAGCGACCTCGGTCTCAGGAACCTTCTGATCTCAAACCAGCACAGTTCAACCCAGAGGACTCGCTCGGTGAGAACCTGACTGAGTCCACCTTTACTGCCTCCTGAAATCAGCTCCACTGATCAGATTTGGTGTTTGTGTCTCCAGGGGAGTCATTTGTGGAGCGAAAACTGGGCTTCTTCTGCTCGCTCTGCTCCGTCTTCTACCTGGATGAGAACGGGGAGGATCTTCACTGCTGCAGCCGGGATCACTACGACAACCTGAAGGTGCGGAGAAACTCCAGGTTCAGCTCAAAGAAACGCTGTTCGTCTCTTATTCTTCTCTTTTCTCCTCATTCAGAAACATTACCAGACGCTTCGACAGAAACCTACCAGGACGTCCAAACGAAATTTGTTCAGAAGATGAAAGACTCACCGTCCAAACATTTTTACACTTTATCAAAGTTTACTGTTATATTTTTATACTCTTTTATAGATTTGTTTTGGACTGAACAGTTGTTTGGGACAATTTGTTTTTAAAAAGAATGTAACTACAGTGAAGTACGGAATTAATCTTGTGTCAGCAGAGATTGAATTTGAATTGCTCAGATTGAATCTGAATGTGCACAATTTGAAATTGAACGAATTGGTTTGAAAATAAATTTCACTAAATTGAATCTGAATTTAAAGTTTTGTATCTGAATTAATTTGCTTTGAAACTGTATTTTGGTTTATTAGAAATTCAGTTTTGACTACTTTCACTTTCAGTTTCATAATTCAGACTTTTGTGTCACATCCTGGTCCTTGAGACAGCCAGGCAGAGTAATCAAACACAGATCCACAGATTGATGTTTCACTTTGAAGTTTCCCGTCTGTATGTAACAGAGTTGATGCAATCCACTGTAAAAGTGACAAAAACAGAGTTATTTTATTGCAGTGATTAATTTTACCTATAGAAAATGTTAGATTTACATCATGGATCACATACAGTGGTTTGCAAAAGTATTCATACCCCTTGAACTTTTCCATATTTTGTCACATTACAACCACAAACATAAATATATTTCACTGGAATTTAATGTGAAAGACCAACACAAAGTGGTATACAATTGTGAAGTGGAAGCAAAATTTTACATGAATCAAAACATTTTTTACAAATAAAAAACTGAAAAGTACGATGTGCAAAATTATTCAGCCCCCCTGAGTCAATACTTTGTGGAGCCACCTTTTGCTGCAATTACAGCTGCAAGTCTTTTAGGGTATGTCTCCACCAGCTTTGCACATCTAGTGACTGCAATTCTTGCCCATTCCTCCTTGCAAAACAGCTCAAGCTCAGTCAGATTGGATGGAGAGCGTTTGTGAACAGCAGTTTTGAGATCTTGCCACAAATTCTCAATTGGGTTTAGGTCTGGACTTTGACTGGGCCATTCTAACACATGAATATTCTTTTTTTTAAACCACTCCATTGTAGCTTTGGCTTTATGTTTAGGGTCGTTGTCCTGCTGGAAGGTGAACCTCCGCCCCAGTCTCAAATCTTTTGCTGACTCCAACAGGTTTTCTTCCAAGATTGCCCTGTATTTGGCTCCATCCATCTTCCCATCAACTTTGACCAACTTCCCGGTCCCTGCTGAAGAGAAGCACCCCCAGAGCATGATGCTGCCACCACCATATTTGACAGTGGGGATGGTGTTTTCAGAGTGATGTGCAGTGTTCTTTCTCCGCCACACATAGCGTTTTGCATTGTGGCCAAAAAGTTCAATTTTGGTCTCGTCTGACCAAAGCACCTTCTTCCACATGTTTGCTGTGTCCTCAACATGGCTTCTGGCAAACTGCAAACGGGACTTCTTATGGTTTTCTTTTAACAATGGCTTTCTCCTTGCCACTCTTCCATAAAGACCACATTTGTGTAGTGCACGACTAATTGTTGTCCTGTGGACAGTTTCCCCCACCTGAGCTGTGGCTCTCTGCATTTCATCCAGAGTCACCATGGGCCTCTTGGCTGCCTCTCTGATCAGTGATCTCCTTGTTCGGCCTGTAAGTTTAGGTGGACGGCCTTGTCTTGGCAGGTTTACTGTGGTGCCATACTCTTTCCATTTCCGGATGATGGATTGAACAGTGCTCCGTGAGATGTTCAAAGCTTGGGAAATCTTTTTATAACCTAAGCCTGCTTTAAACTTCTCCAAAACCATATTCCTAACCTGTCTGGTGTGTTCTTTGGACTTCATGATGCTGTTTGCTCCCCAATATTCTCTTAACCAACATCTGAGGCCGTCACGGAGCAGCTGTATTTGTACTGAGATTAGATTACACACAGGTGGACCCTTTTGATTCATTAGCAGTCATCAGGCAACTTCTGAATGCAATTGGTTGCACTCAGGGAAAAGGGGGCTGAATAMTTTTGCACGTCGCACTTTTCAGTTTTTTATTTGTAAAAAATGTTTTGATTCATGTAAAATTTTGCTTCCACTTCACAATTGTATACCACTTTGTGTTGGTCTTTCACATTAAATTCCAGTGAAATATATTTATGTTTGTGGTTGTAATGTGACAAAATATGGAAAAGTTCAAGGGGTATGAATACTTTTGCAAACCACTGTATTGATCAGATGCTGCTGCTGACTGATCCATGACGGGAAAATTAATCACTGCAATAAAATAACAGTTTTTGTCACTTTTACAGTGGATTGCATCAACTCTGTTACATACAGAAGGGAAACTTCACCAAAGTGAAACATAAATCTGTGGATCTGAATTTTGGAACTGAAAGTGAAAGTAGTTTAACTGAATTTGTAATAAACCAAAATACAGTTTCAAAGCAAATTAATTCAGATTCAAATCATTAAATTGTTTCAATTTAGTGAAATTTATTTTCAAACCAATGCACTCAATTTCCAACTAGATACTGCACAGCGGTAACATAAGGACCCCCGCACGCACAAATGCACCAGAACTCAGAAGTCTTTATTCCTAATAGGGATGGTGTGATTTTTGATTCAATAGTCTTATCAGCGATTGAAGGGTTGGAATGAGATTTCTTTTTTTAAAGGGCGATCTTTATTAATTAAATGCCTTACTAAGGATGTAAAATAAATTTTATATGCTCCCTTAATTTAAAATGATTTAATAATTGTGATCTGTGCAAATGAGGTAATAAAATAATTAATGTACAGTGCAGTGTCTTTTTTTTTCTCTGAGTCGGCGCCAACATGTGCAGCTCCTCTTCATGTCATATTGCTTTGGTGCGCCACAAGTGACCCAAATAGTGCTATATTATGACGTTTACTTCCAAAACGAATAATCCATGACAATCATACAGTTGAACAAATAACTAACCAGTTCTGAACTGGACCGGAGCGCACTCCCTCACCCCTGCTTATTTCCCCGTCACTCTGGGCTCTGGTGTGTGTGTGTTTGAAGTGTGCTGGGCGGGAGCGACAACCAGGAAACGAGGGAGTGGGAGGGACAAACCCACTACTCCTGGCTGCTTGTTTTTTTTTTTTAACGTAACTGCGCATGCCTTATCAGGCGATTGGATCGGCTATCGGCGATAGCCAGTGACCAAGATCTTATGATCTGAAAATAGGGACGATTTCCCATCCCTAATTCCTAATAAATGTCATGCTACTAGGTGCATCTCAAAATTGTAGTGGTTTGGGTGGGGGTCTTTTTTGTGGGTTGGACCTGATGGACAGCCCCTCATCTGAGCTAAACAACCAAAGAAATCTGAATCTCCTATGTTTAATAGTTTTTGAGCTATAACCATTTCTGTATGTCCAGATACCCCTTTTTCAGATAAATTGGGGGTCCGGGGGGGGGGGAGGACTTATTGGTGGGCCTGATGGATAGAGCTTCATCAGAGCTAAACAACAGAAGAAATCTGAAGCTTCTTTGTTGAACAGTTTGAGTTATAAGCAATTTTGCATGTCCATACAACCCCTCTTTGAAAGGAGTCCCCTCCTCAAATATGGGGTCCATCGTAAAACCGTTGGCTGGAGCAGTGTAGGTCAGACTCATCTACATTCCTGCCAAATTTCATGTTGATCGATGCAGCCATTTTGTGCTACAGTTGACCAAAAAATCACTGGAAAAAAAAAATCAATACGACTCCTGCTTACGCTTCGCAAGTGAGGATCAATTATGCTCATTCAGATTAATCTGGGCAATTCAAATTCAACTCCTGCTGGCACAAGATTTATCCCATAGTGAAGATGTTTGATCTCTACAGATGGGCTGAAATGATTCAATGCAAAAAAAAAAAAATCAGATGTGAAAGTTTTTTTTATTACAGGAAACAAAAATGATTGACATCACGAATTAAAACAAACAAATTCATCATAAACTCAAGATTTTAGTTTGAATCAAACTTAAATTCAGCACCAACTGATAAATACCATAAATAATACATTTAAATAAAAAAAAAAAAACCATTCCTGATCAGTCTTTCACCTTTTTACAGCCTGAGCAGCCTAAATTAAACAGATCCAGTTTGGTCCCGCCGTCGGTCCACAGAGCTCCTCCTGAGGTCCTCTAACAAATCCCAGCAGCCTGTGCAGCAAAACAGGATAAAAATCCATGTTTGTCTCGATATAAAGTTCATTTAATCGACTCAGTTTTACCTCAGTCGAAGTGAGGCTGCCACATTTCTTCGTTGCATCTTTTGAAACTTCCTGTTTGTACTTCTGGAAGAGTTTCTAATAAAGAAATACGAAGTGAGAGGCATGTTTGTGTTTCTGGAAGAGTTTCTAACAAACAAAGAAACAGGAAGTGAGAGGCGTGTTTGTGGGTTGTGGTTGCGTCTGAGCACACCTGCAGGTTGTCGTAGTGCGTGCGGCTGCAGCAGTGCGCGTCTCTCCTGCCCTCTCTCTTCAGGTAGAAGACGGAGCACAGGGAGCAGAAGAAACCCCACTTTGGAACCACGAACTCCTGACCTGCAGAGGACCAGAACCACACACAGGTTTGACCCCACCCCCCCCACAGAGGGTCTTTAAAATCCCCACGGCTCAGACTGACACAGTTTGTGGGGTTTTAAGGCGGCAGCACCTGAAGCTGGTTTCTCACCGACGGGGCGTCGCGGGTCGGACCTCGTCAGGTTCAAGTCGACTGAACGATGATCCCGTTCTAATCCGATTGGGTCCCTCCTCTGTTCAACATCTGGAGACGAAGAAAGAATCTAAATTTAACGGATTTTTAACGTTCTTACACAATATCTTCTACCTTCAATCCTGTTGTGTCCTTCTGGTTCCGGTTCCTGGATCTGAACCCCTGATGGATCAGACGAGTCTTCATGGAACCAATCAGGAGGCAGCAACTCAGCTCCGCCGTCTGTAGGAGAGAAACTTTGTAAAACTTTAGCTGTTTGTTCTGAAGTGTAAACATTTAGCTGTTTGTTACCTGGAATAAGAAGGTCTGAGACCCCCCTGTGAGACCCCGGACCACCTGACCCTCCTTCCTGAGGCTCTGCGTCCATCTCCTCCTGCCACGTCTCTCCTCGGCTCCTGTTGCTCCTCTTCGGCTCTTTAGCTGCTCCTCGTCTCTTTAGCTCCTTTGCTTCGGCTGCGTCGTCGGGTTTCATGGTGTTTGAAGTCATTAAGTTCTGTCTTTTTGGGGATTTTCTTTCATCTTTACTTGTAAAAGTTCTCCTGGTTTGATGTTTTATTGAAGTTAGTTTGTTCGTCTCTGTTGGCTTCGCCTCTTCTTCTTCTGTGGTTCTAATGTCTGCTGCGGTCCGATCGTCAGCTGAATTCAGAGTCTGTGCTCGTTCAGTAAAGTCTTTTGCAGGTTTATTGCGGTTTGTGTTTCTGTGAGGCTGGTGGACGTCTTTAGAGGTTTCTGTTTTTCCTCTGGTTCCATCGTCCACGCTCTTTGAAGTTCGATTCTTCTCAGCTTTGTCTGCGATGGGGGATTTTCCAGAACTCGTCTCCAGTTCTGGACGAGCTTCATGTCTACAGTCGTCTTCAAACCTTTTTTCTTTCGCCTCTTCGATCTTTAAACTCTGGGTTTGATGGTTGAACTTCTGTCTCCCGGCAGATGGGTCCAGCTCTAACTGTCCATCAGCAGCTCCTGAAGAACAGATAATCAAACTCCACGGAGCTTCAGACAGACGATCGGTCTCTCCGGACCGGGACCTGGTCTCGTCGGGGACGTCGACTGGTTCTGGTTTTACAGACATCGATGGGACTGGAGCGGCTGGGTTCTCCTCAACAGGTTTTGTCTCAGTTTTGATGTCGTCTTCCAGGTTTTTTAAAATCTGACGGGACTCTTGAAGACGCCGCTTTAGGCTCCTTATACTGAAAATAGGAGCAGAAACGTGGTTTGATGAATCGTAGAGGATTTGTTTTGGAAAAATTACCACTTTCCAGCACTTTACCCAGTTACCATTTATTTTTTTAAGTTTTAGCAAAACAAATTAAAACCTGGTGAACTACCTCCAATCTTTTTGTAATGAAAACATCTAAAGATACCTACAATGCTCAACCAGATGAACTAAATGAATCAGATACTCACGACTCAACACGCTGAACTTTGCTCCTGTAAAGAAAAACAAAGTGAATCAGATAAAGAGACGAGGAAGTTTAACTTTAATTAAACTGATAAATAAAACTCACCAAACAGGCGGACACGTCTGCTTCATGTCCGTTCCTCTGGATTCAAACGTCTCAACAAACTCAGTTCTTTTCCTCGAAGCCTTTAAAGATCTGTTTATTTCCCTGTTTTTAGTTCTTGGTTTCAGTTTGGAGTTACCAGAATAAGTCCTGGCTGTCCGACACTCTGAAGCTCGTCTCCCAGCAGCGTTGGAACAGACGGTTTTAGCTTTGGAAACCAAGATTTTTGCCTTTAAGAGAAGTTTTCTGGTTTTGGTCTTTTTTTCTTGGAGTAAAGCTGAAAGCGTTTTAGTTGGAGCAACGGATGTTGTGTCGGGAGAAGATTTGACGACTGGTGGTCTGAGGGGAGTGGACGTCGTGGGTCTTCTGTGGGACAATAATAGTTTAGTTTGGAGGGAAATAAACTCAACTGGTAACAATACTTTGGATGGTTACCAGTTTTTTGTTTGGTGATGTCGTTTCTTAAATAACGAAGGGAAAAAAATAAATGTTTGTAGTTTGGACAGTGGCGGATGTAGGATTTTTCTGAGTAAGGGGCCATCAAGGGGCCACAATATTCAAAGAGGGGCCAAGTCGTTGTTCAACATCCTTGCATATAAATCCTCAGTTTTGATAAGGTGTATAAATGTAACTGCTTACATCTGTTCCAGCACTTGTAACATAATGTAATGTTATTAAAAAAAGATCGCACAGTATATTCTCCTTATCGATTTTACATGCATTTTTACTGTACATGGATAAAATATTCTCAAATACAAAGCATGTGAGAAAATGAAGCCCATTGTCAGTTCAAAGATATTTTCTGCAGGATTGTTCAAGTCTTTTAAAGAAGAGAAGGCTTCTGTAAGATCGATTTGTGCTGGACTTTACTGTTTGACTCATTGGCGCCTCTAGTGTTTGGACATGGAACTGCAGCCACCGTCACTGCGCTCAGATTTCAGATGGGGCCAATGCCCCTGTGGCCCCGCACCTAGAACTGCCCCTGAGTTTGGAGATGTTAAGACAGCAGCTGTGTTCTTTAAATAATTTTTTTTTTAAATTGTGTGATGTTCAAGTACGAACTAATCAACTACTCCACATTGGCAAGAAGCCAAAGTTGAGTATTTGTTTTCAGTCTGATAAAAATTATATTTGTATTAATAAAAAAATGTTTCGTAACTTACTGCTGTGGAGCTTTCTTCTGATTCTTTACAACCACATCCTAAAAAAAAGGATTTTTTTAATAACCCAACAGTTGGTTTGAACATCTTCCAGTGACAAACAGGAAACAGGAAGTAACTTTTACCTTTCCTGCGACCACAGAGACCGGTGCTCCTTTAGAGTTGAGGCTCTTCATCCTTTTCAGTTTCTCTGCATCATCTTCAAAACAACCAACTGCCTGAATGTAAACAAGTCGCCTAAATCAGACAAACACTTCAACAAGTACAAAATGTTTGTCAAAATAAAAGCTCCTTACATCTCTTTTTTTTCTACTTGTCAATAATTGTTTTAATGTACTTAAAATTTTAATTTTCAGTTACAGTTTTTAAAATGACTGTGTGAATACACCACTCCTCCCTAACTAGGTGGACATTTCCCAGTTTGATAAAAGTTAAAGAAACTTATTGCTCACTTATATTACTTTAGTTGTACATTAGTTCACCTGCAGTATTTTTTATATTTTAACTTTGCAGCACGTAGTCGACGTGCTTCAGAATTAAATTTAACTGGTTGATAACTTTGTTGCGTGTCGGGGACACAAAATAAAAAAATGAAACCAACCTGAGGTTTTGTAGAAGATTCGGACTCCATCCTCTGAAGGACAGACTTTGCTTTGGCTAACTTCATCTTTAATCTTTTCATCGTCAAACGAGAGGATGAGGAGGATTTCATCTTCCTCAGCTCGGCCAGGATCACGGGAACCAGAGTTTTAACCACGACTTTTAGTTTCGGTGGCTCCAAAAGAGACTTCACAGCTAGAAAAACCAAAGAATATAGTTTTAGAGTCTGTTTTGTAAATGTAACCATAGAGTTTTACGATAACTAAGAACTACAACCTTTAACATTTACTCAAAGTTTGTAGATTGAAGTGTTTTTCTGCTGTTCAGACCTGATATTTTCAGCAGCCTCTTAATCAGCCGTTCTGCTGTACTTGGTTTCCTTCGTTTATAGGACGACCTCTCTTCGGTCGGTCGCCTCCTGCTCATCCTTGATGTCGGTTTCTTCTCTCTCCTCCTGGGCGACAATCGACTCTCTGGGCTCCTTGAACGCGATCGATAATGGGAGGATGATGGGGTTTCGTACCACGGAGAGGGAGACCGAGACCTACAGACACAAACCAAAGATTTTATATCTTAACTTTTTAGCAGTATATCAAACATGGATTCAGAGAAGATTAAATATACAGTATCAGATTATAGATGTGGACATGTTTGTTTCGACCTTTTTGTTAACAAAAAACTCAAAAGAAGTCTTCTGAGGAGAAGAAACATTTCAGTGAAGAAGAACCCATCCAAAAGATCTGACTCAACCTTAGTCCGTCCATCTGTTTTCTTCTTCTTATCTGGGGTCGGGTCTCGGGGGTCAGCAGCCTAAACAGAGAGACCCAGACTTCCCTCCCCCCAGATGAGCTGGCCCAAGTGACCGGGGAACTCCAAGGCGTTCCCAGGCCAATTGAGAAACATAGTTCCCCCAGCGTGTCCTGGGTCTTCCTCTGGGTCTCCTCCCAGTGGGACGTGCCCGGAACACCTCACCAGGGAGGCGTCCAGGAGGCATTCTAACCATATGAACCACCTCAACTGTCTCCTCTCGACGTGGAGGAGCAGCAGCTCTACTCTGAGTCCCTCCTGGATGACTGAGCTTCTCAGCCTATCTCTAAGGGAGAGCCCAGCCACCCTGCAGAGGAAACTCATTTCTTGATCTCGTTCTTCGGTCCCTACCCAAAACTCGTGACCATATATGAGGGTAGGAACATAGACCCACTTGTAAATCGAGAGCTTTGCCTTCTGACTCAGCTCCCGCTTCACCACGACAGACCGGTACAGCGCCCGCATCACTGCAGATGCAGCACCAATCCGCCTGTCAATCTCCCGCTCCATTCTTCCCTCATTCGTGAACAAGACCCCGAGATACTTAAACTCCTCCACTTGAGGCAGGATCTCTTCCCCGACCCGAAGAAGGCACCCTACCCTTTTCCAGCTCAAGACCATGGTCTTGGATTCGGAGGCACTGATCCTCATCCCGGCCGGTTCACACTTGGCTGCGAGCCGCTCCCGTGAGAGCTGGAGATCAGGATCTGATGAAGCCAATAGGACCACATCATCCGCAAAAAGCAGAGATCTGATCCTAAGGTGACTCAACCTTAGCTGTGTCCAAATTCAGGGACTGCTTCCTTCGAAGGCTTCTCCAAAGGCAGCCCACAAATACATCCCTTTTCCCCCGATTTGAGGTACGTGTCAAGTGTATTCTTCTCAGCCCACCCTATCCCAAGATGCATTGTGGGCTGAATGGGAGTTTGTTTTTTCTTATAAAAAGGCAGACAAAGCCAGAAACAGGAGTACAGTTTTAAAGTTAAATTTTTTTTAATCTAACGTTTTATAGCAGTTGAGTTGTTTAGTCGAAGGCTAGACCGTCCAAACCCTCAGCCTTCTTCTGGTGTATGAGGTCGGCAAAGGACCCGGCCCACGTTGACCGGGTAGGCTGGGTCCTTTGACTGATGCAGCCCCTGAATTTTGAAACAGCCCTTGTTAGATTTTCTATCTGGGTTATTGAGATGCATCGGAACACACAAAGAAAACATGGTACCTACAGTGAAACATGGAAGAGGCTATATCTCAAGACTATCAAGGCATTTTGTAGAAATGCATCAGAAAGCTTGATCTCAGTTGCAGCTCGTGGGATAATGACCCAAAACACACAACTAAAACCGCTCAGAACAACACTGAACATTTCTGAAGAGCCTTTCTGAGCCCTGATGTTCGACAGGAAGTAGATCTTCCTATTGTCAAATAATATTCAATTTTTTTATAGGTTTCATCCTTTCAAGTGAAGTTTGTCAAAAGAAGGATTTTACATGAAATCAAGAACATTGTGGACAACCCTGACCAACCTCTTCATCAGACTGTCATAGAAAGACAAAGTGTCTTCAGTCGGAGGCTTCTTCAACTTCGCTGTAATACAGACCGTTACAGAAGATCTTTCCTGCCCACAGCCATCAGCATCTACAATAAGTTTTTAGTTAAATGAGTTACAACAACACCTAATTTCCCTCTGGGATCAATAAAGTATTTTTGGATTGAAATGAATTGTTCTTAAAATATACTAAAATCTTTTGTTACTTTTGTTAGTTTCACGTTATTTTAATGACCTTGGGTTTTTTCTGTTAATATATGAACATAAAATATATTTCTCACGTGTTTCACAGACCTGAAGGTAAATCTGGAGCTCTGAGAGTCTCCTGATCGGCTCCTGCGTTTTCTTCTTCTGCTAATGGGGGTCTGGTGGTAATAAGGACTTGGTGAACAGGATCGGCTTCTGGGTTCATCCCTTCTGTCCGCCATCCTGCAGGGTTGGTAATACGGGCTGTTTGAACCGGCCCTGGAGCGGCTCTCAGGTCTGGTTTTCTGGTCATGATGCAGGAAGGTCTGCGCAGACGGCGACGGAAACTGGAGGGCAACGTTTTCACAAAAACTAAATGGGTACGAGAGAAACAGAAGACTGATAAAAGAAAAGATCCTAGAAAAGTTATTTTGAATCTTTGACAAAAATAACAACCTTTGAAGTGATGGAATTTGGCCATCCCAACTTGGGTATCTGTAGAAAACACAAAAACATAAGTAGGATCTGTTTTTAGTGCGTCAGAAGAGATATCTAATTGGGATTCATGTTTGTACTTTAAGATTTCAAAGGTTTCCGTCACCAAAAAATTATGCTATTTCGATTTTAAAGTCTTTGGTATAAAAAAAGGACAACTCACTGTTTGCGGAGGAATTTGCAGTTCTCAAGATGAAGACTGGAATTCTGGTGGTAGATCCAATCCTAACAAAACAAGCAAATATTGAGGGGACAATGCATTTGTTTTGAACAAAAAGCCTAGATTTTAGACGAATAAGTGTTTAAGTCACCTTAACATTGACGCAGTGTTGGTTACAAAGAGAACACGTATGTGGAAAGGTTTCTGGCGTGGCCGCAGCGTAGTCTTCCATCATGGCTGCTGGTGGCAGACCCCTGAAGACCGACCCTCCAGCTGAAGAACTGAAGGATTTCTGAAGCATCTGGGCAGGGATCGTCAGGTTTGGGAGTGGTTGAGGTGAAGCCGGAGGAACAACAACTTCTATGGATGGTGAAGACGCTGGTTTCGTAGCAGTTAAGTTCTGTGGCAGGGTTATTTTCTCCATCTGTGGTTCTGGTTGCTCCAGTCGGTGCGGTTGTTCCTCTTGGTCATGATTCTTCTCAGGTTCAACAACTTCTAACTCTTTTTGTTGAGTTTCATTTTCATCATTCAAACAAACACTTATACTATGATCAAGCTCAAAGGCACGTGGGTCAGGAGGTACTACAGTGTCAGACGTTTGGGTTTCTGGTGCTGAATTTGATTTTTGGTTATTCAAAAACAGGATTAGGGGAAATCTCATGTCGGTGTCTTGCTTTGGTAGTTGGAACAAATCGAAGGCGTTTTGTAAAGTCTGGCTCGTTTGGTTGAGCGGTTGATCAGTTGGAGCGCTGGTTGGAGCGCTGGTTGGAGCACTGGTTGGAGCACTGGTTGGAAGAGCCACAGAGTTCCTGATTGAGCTCAGACTGTTGGGACAGTCCTGGTTGTATAAAGAGGAGGAGCTGCAGCGTTTCACCTCTGATGAGCCTTTTAGCTGCGGTTTTTCACGGTGGCCGCTACTGTTAGCATCAACTATCGACAAAGCACTGCTGCAAATGGTCTCCACAGCCTCTGTGGTCCCACAAAGTCTGGTGTCTGTCACTGAAATGTTACCCTGGTACATCGGTGTCCCTTCAGACCTAATTATGTTATCCGACTGAGATCCAGGGCAGCGTTCGGACCTAGTTTTCTTTTCCTTCTCGATGCGGATTTGTTGTAAGACAAAAGGCAGATTCATAGCGGTGATCTGGTCTTCAGGGTAAGACAGCAGCTGCTCCAAGTCCTCTTTTTCAAGTCCGTAACGCAGAAGGATCTTGGTAGCCAGTTCAGGAGTATACTTGGTGCAGCTGGACTCACTGCCCAACAAGTTTGTAACGGATTCAGTTTTGTGTCGATTATTCTCACTTGTGCTTAGAGATCCAGATGGAAAACATGACAATAAAACCTTAGACTTAGACGGATCTTCAAAAGTCGAGTTTCTCTGTCCTTGGGAGGTTGAGCACATAGGATACAAGGTTACACTCGCGTCTCTGGTAAATCTTGTACCCCAGTCAACAGGATCTTGTCTCGCCTCCTCCCTGGTTCTACTCAAATCCACAAAACTTTGTGTGCCCTCCTCTCCTGCGGCTCCATTAGGTTTGAGTTGGTGGAAAGCAATGAGTGGTTGGACAGTTTTACCAGTCCTGCCGGGCAGGTTCAGGCTGGACATCAGTCCAAGAAGAGGAGACGGTCTTTGAGTTCTCTTGTCTGGTTCTGCTCTGAAAAGTTCATACTGCTCTATGAAACTTGGGGTCCCAGAGGAACGTGGGTTATTCAGGAGATCGGACATCGTTTCAGGGATTTACCAACTGAATATAGTTGAGAACAACGGATTCAAGCATTTAAATGGACCGGTTTATAAAGTTCAGTATCAAAATTGGAACCAATTTGTGTTTGTGAGCTTTGAGGTGAGCCAACGATGAGGATCAGGACCAACTTTCTGAGAGCTTCACCTTTAACAACAAAAATATTAGTTTAAATTTTGCAACATTGAAACTGATCCATAATGGTATTTTGTCTTTTAGCATTATTGTTAAAACAGTTTTATTAAATAAAAATGTTAAATTTGTAAATATAAAATAAGTTTAAAGTCATAAAATGTAACTTCTCCATTATTTTTTTTATATATTTATAAATAAAGTGGTGGGACAGTTTGCACAAACTACAATCAAAAATCATTAAAATTATATTGATTTAAAAACTTTATGGACACAGTTATTTTAAAAAACTTTTTTATATCCCCATTTTTAAGTCATTAAATTTTATTTAGCATCATGAATTTCTCCCATTTTTTGACCAATAACATAAACTATCAGAAAAAACCTGTAAGATTTTAACCATTTTCAAAAACCGTTAAATGAAAGATTTTCTCAACATTTTTAAAGTTTTACTCACAATCAGCTGTTCAGTTTGTGCACATCGCCGCTGGTTGTTGCTTTCCCACTAATTATTTCAAGTGTTAGCAGCTGTGTTAGCAGCGAAGCTAAGAAAGTTAGCCTATAAACTTCCGGTTTGGAAAGCCCGTTTCAAAATAAAAGCACAAAACTCATTTATGCTGATGAAGTGCGCTTTAAAGGTGAGTTTAAAAAAAAAGAAGTTACAGTTGTTCTGAAAGCTACTATAAAGTTATTTAAACCAGGGCTTGTTAGATTTATTTATTTATTTATTTTTTATTTATTTATTTATTTATTTATTTATTTATTTTTGGAGGAAATTATTTTATCAAGTTTTTCATATATATATATTTTTACTTTATTGCAAACAAGGAACATGAACAAAAAGAACCTGATTAATTATAAGTACAAATACAGCTTCCAAGGGTATTAAAATATTCATAGCCAAACCTGATTCTGCTTGTTGTCATAGGTTGGAGAGATGAGGCCTTGGCACGCAGGCTGCTACCTGTTTAAGGCTGAAGGGCAGCCCCTGGAACCTGGTCTCCAACCAAGGGTCAGCTGAGGTCAACAAATGTCTGAAGGTCGCACCAATGGGGGAAAACTGCTGAAACAGGTCAGAATTCTGCAGATGAGAAAGAGCTGGGCTCGTTCACAACTCTGTTGCTGCAGCTCTCTTCAACCCAAACAAGTATATCTTGCAGTTTAAAAAAAGGTTTAATCTTAAATTAACTGGCTTTAATAAAAAGTAGTTTTGGGTTAAATTGTTTCTTCTCAAACACAGATGGAAAACACATCAGGAGTGAAGGGAAGACTAGACGGGACTGAACTGACACGTCTCCAAACAAAAGATTTAACTTTGGTCAGATGATTATTTATGACCTGGTTCAAGGTCGAGATAAGACTTCCTTAAATCTGTCCAAAACTCGTACAAACAGAAAGTAACGCCTCTTACTTGTTTGGTTTTGTCTGAAAAACAAAGAAAAAAGTACGTTAAAAACATGCATTTCAGTATTTAATAGTACTTCTGATTATTATTACACAACAAAACAACATTATTAATTATAAAACATGTAGGCTAATAATAAAAAATTATAATTTGGCAAAAAAAATTATTCAAAGATTAAAAGAAACCATTTTTCATGCTGTAGTTATTAGACAATGAAGGACAGTAAACCTTATGGAAATTTAAAAAAACATAGCAAAACGCTAGCTAAACATAGCAAATTGGTACCATGATGCTAAATAGCAAAAGGCTACGTAAAAGAAGCAAAACACTACGATTTTTAGCTTTTAAATAAGTAGTGAATCTCATGTAGTTTAATTTTATACGTAGAAGAAAAACTGCTCATTTAGAAGCTCTGTTTCAGTAAATGGTGACTTCTCACAGTGTGTGTGTGATAAAACTGCTCCTGCTCCCACATCGATCCACAAACACAAACAGGGTCGTGTGGACGAGGCAGGACAAAGTCCAAACCAGTCTCTGCTTATCAGAACTTACATAAGGACATCTTTACACTATAAATACCACCAGGCTGGAGAAACTAGTCAGATGCTGCTTGGGCGAACACAAGGAAAGGATCGTTCTTGTAAAGTGTCCGGATCTGCTTGGTTGTTGTTTTGTTTTCATGTAATTCTTAATAAATTGTGTTAAACTTTTAAGGTTGTCTCCTGCTGATTCTACCAAACAAACCAACCTGGGAGGGGTGTGGTGACCCCAACAAGATAGACGTAGCAGAAAGCTAGCTAACATGAGTGACACACAGCAACAGCTACGAGTAGCAAAGGAGTAGGCAGAAGCTAAAAGTTACGACGGAGTATTAGGGCCACACAAGATTTTTTTATTATTACTACAAGAACAAAGTTGTGATATTATGAGATTAAAGTTGTAGCATTATGAGAAAAATAGTCATAATCTTACATGACGTGTCCATTTTTCATTCCTCATTTCCTCCTTATTTTCCTCTCAGCCATGTGTCTCTGTGTTTATAAAGTAGTCCATGATGACTCGGATCACTGTTAGATTATTATGCTTTCATCCAAATTAGCTACGTGCCAACTACCATTAATTACAATACAGCTTCAGTTTATCGTATAGTCGTTTTCACAATATCCAAGTCCTGCTATCTTGTAAATTACGATTTTAATCTTGTAATTATATGACATTATTTTCATAATAATATGACTTTGTTCTTGTAATATTACAACTTTATTTTCATAATATTATGACTTTATTCTCGTACTTTTTAAGAAAATAAAAATAAAACTCTCGTGTGGCCCTGCACAGCAAAAACAGGAGTGTTAAAATGGCAGTGTTAAACTTTTGGGTGTTGATTTAACACCACCTAGTGTTATTTTAACACTTTCTGAGTACACTCACACCCAGTGTTGGTGTTAATTCACAGCATTGATTTCCTCAGTGTTGTCTCAACACTGGACAGTGTTAAATAAGCTCCGCCCACAGTCAAGTCTTATACAACACTTAACAGTGTTGTTATATAACACCTTGCAGTGTTGAAAGCAGTATTGTGAAAAGCCCCGCCCTCTTCCACCTCATGTCAGACAGACCAGAATTTACCCAGAATTCCTTGCTGAGAAATCTTGCAGAAATGGTGTTTTTGCATGTTTATGACTATTAAAGACGTTCATGAGAGTAAAAATTAGTTCTTCTGGTTAGTTTTTTTGTTCAGTTTTTTAAGTTGTTCAACTTTAAATTTATGTTATTTGCCATAAATCGACACCATGAGTGAGAGGTATGTCCTGGTGTGTGAAGAGTGACTCTGCTATATTTTCTACTAACTACTGCGTAGTGTTGGTGCAACACTACAGAGAGTTTGATATAAACTGAGTGTTAAATTTACACTCTTAAACTGATGATATATTGACACCTTGTGGTGTCTGTTAACCTTTCCAACACCACAATTTCCTTTGTTAATAATAATACACTGGTGATACTTTTAACTCTTTATTTTAACATTATCAAAACATTAATATGACTCCCAGTATTTTTGAATATTTAACACTGGCTGGTGTTACTGTTAACACTATACTTTAACACTAAACTCTATTTTTATGTAAATGTGACTCTAAGTATTGTTGAATATTAAACACTGGTTGGTGTTAAATTAACAAAAAAATGAGTATTAAAATTTAACACTTTCACAAATGTTATTTTAACACCAGCGAGTGTGGACACATATAGACACTTTGCTGGTGTTAAAATCAACACTGGCGTCTTTGCTGTGTAATACTCCATCATAAAAAGTAGCTAAAGACTAGCTAAAAGATTTTAAAGGTGGTGGATTCCTTCTAGTTCTGTGGTAACGTGCGTCAAACTGAAGACCAGCGGGCCAGATCTGGCCCTGGTTCTGATTATTGTTTGGCCATAAGATCATTATAATAATAATGTGAGTCACACAGTCATGGGTTGCTGATGTGATCGAGATTTCTGTCTGTGGCTCACCTTCGATCGCCCCGAGTTCGTTCGTTTAAGAACAGCTAAACTGGAAGTAGGAAGCAGGTTTTAGTTTTAAGTAGATTTATTACACACAATATAATAAGAGATTATATTATGGAAAGACTGCATAACAGTTTTCTGAAAACAAAAATACATCACCTGAAGATCAGATGTGTGTCTGCCTGCGCCAGATCGTCCGAAGCTGGTTCTTGAGTCAAAAGTTATCATACCCATTGAGACAACGCCCAGAGTTCTGCTTTGTGTTACTTTTCAAAGACAAGCTGTTGGGTTCTTCATCACCTGATTTACAGTCCTTATCTAATTGGTACTAACCAGTAATGGAGCACTAGTACAACTCATCCATCCATCCATTTTCTTCCGCCTATCCGGGGTCGGGTCACGGGGGCAGCAGCTTCAGAAGGGAGGCCCAGACCTCCCTCTCCCCAGCCACTTCTTCCAGCTCCTCCGGGGGAACTCCAAGGTGTTCCCAGGCCAGCCGAGAGACATACAGTACTGTAGTCCCTCCAGTGTGT
>NW_013952569.1:553472-555123 GCF_001266775.1 Austrofundulus limnaeus | reverse complement strand
GATCCTAAGGCCACCAAAACGGATCCCCTCAACACCTCGGCTGCGCCTAGAAGTTCTGTCCATAAAATTAATGAACAGAATCGGTGACAAAGGGCAGCCTTGGCGGAGTCCAACTCTCACCGGAAACGAGCCCGACTTACTGCCGGCAATGCGRACCAGACTCTGACACCGGTCGTACAAGGACCTGAGGGCAACTCAATAGCTCTCTAACTAACTGCAAAAGTAAAACACAAGGATTAACAAATAGTTTATGCAAAAGATTAATACTGATTATAAATAATAATAAAAATCAAGTTGATATGAATTACTCATGAAAATCACCAACACTAACAGCAAGTGATACAAAAAAAACCCTTTAATTGCCTCCTACAAGATGACATCACTCACCCCTCACATTCCACCAGGGGCCAGCGCTGCTTCTAATCTTCCTCTAGGTCTGAGCGCCGAGGCCAGACACACTTCATGTCTTCTTACTGTTAGCAGAATATCTCACAAACAAATGACACCATCATAATGAAACTCTCTGGAAGTCATAAGTGAACTAGTATCTTGAACTGTTTAACTTTTGGGATCAACCCCACTTAAGATGGCTACAGTATGAAGGACTACAAGTAAAAAAAAAAAAAACTACAAAGATGGCCGCCACTCTGCCAGTCAGAGACGCAGAAGTTACATGAATCTACAGTTGGGTCAACAGTATTTTTCTTGGTGAAACTGATAAAGAAGAAATACTGAGGATTGTAAAAAGATCAAAAGACTGGGTGAATATGATGTTTGTAAATAATATAATCACTTATGTTATTGAACCCTTTACATAAATGTAATTTATCTTTGTTGCCACAGTTTTCAAAACTTTTAGAGAAATTGTTTGTGACAATTAAGTCTATTTACTGATAAACTAAATAAGTAGCTGTCAATGCGTGTTTAGAGCAAATAATTCTACATCAATGGCTCTCATGGAATCGGTAGAACAGATAACAATGGCTCTTGATCAAAAACTGTGTTAGTATTTATACTGATTTAAAGAACGCATTCAACACTATTGATCACAGTATGCTTCTGGTAAAGCTGAATCAATATGGTATTAGAGGACCAGCATTACAGTAGGTATCTAGTTATTTGAAAAACAGGAAACAGTTTGTACAAATAAATGATGTAAGATCTGAAATAGGTAATATTCAATTAAATTCAATTCAGTTTATTTATATAGCGCCAAGTCACAACATACGTTGTCTCAGGACACTGTACATAAAAAGAACAATGTAAAGAAGAAACCAGCAGATTGTGTTGAATCACTTCATCACAGTCTCCCATCAAACTGTGGAGAGGAAAAACTCCCTGCTAATCAGGAAGAAACCTCCAGCAGAACCAGGCTCAGGACAGGCGGCCATCTGCCTCGACCGGCTGGGTTGGGGGACAGGGAAGAGAATATTAAATGTGGAGTTCCTCAGGGCTCTGTACTTGGACCGAAGTTATTTATTTTAAATGTGAATGACTTGGTAAATGTGTCAGGGTTATTTAAATACATACTATGTGCAAAAGATACTACTTTTTTTTGTTTGGGTAAAACTATAGACCAGATGTTGAAGATGATGCAGACAGAATTTGTGAAAATACAAACTTGGTTTCAACTTCATAAATTATCATTACT
>NW_013952569.1:548915-552864 GCF_001266775.1 Austrofundulus limnaeus | reverse complement strand
CACACACACACACACACACACACACACACACATATAGTATTTAAATAACTGAGGCTAAGTGGGCTGAGTTATAAATAGAGGGGCGACAGAAATCCCCACATATTCCAGCTTGTGTTGAGTGGTGAACAGAACCAGTTGTCGACTAAACGCCAAACTCTTTGCTTCTGTTTCTGGTCGTTGCAAACATCTGAGATTTAAGGGTCAACCCTAAAGAAGTCAAAAGTTCAAGCACTAAATTTTTTTCTTTCTCTCTCTTGGTTAAACCTTCCTTCATCCAGAGCACGAGGTTAGGCTTAACTCCGTCACACGGTGAGGCTCAGAGACCACCGACTTCTATCTTGTCTTTAAAAAAAGAACTTCAAGCAAAGAGCAGCTTAGTTTCAGTTTTGCCAGTTTAGGAAACTTTAATTCCCGTAAAAAATAAACAATTATAAGTTGATTAATTTTTCTAAGTTATTTTTAAGACTGAAACGTCATCAGTGTCAGCTGGCTCAGTGAGGTCCAGGTAAACTGAGAGGAGTTCTCCATGGTGAGTAGATTTAAAAGGAAAAAAAACACACCTTTAGACATTTGATCACCTGTGAACAGGTCCGATTTCTGACTCCATGCTCAGGTAAATAATTCAAAGATTCACCAGCCGGCTCCGCCCAGATCCAGCAGCTGATCTGACACCACCATGAGACAGACGCAAACAAAACCTTTGTTTTACTTTGATGACCCAATGAATAACAGGCCATTGGAACGTGTTATTGATAGAAACAGGGCTGGACGATGGAAGTGGAAGCCACAAAAGACAAGTGCCCCCTGGTGGCCGGCAGCAGTACAATTTTTAAGTCCTGCCCCCTCCATGTAAACGAACAGGACTTTGTTGGTTAGTTCTTCCCTTTCTGAAAAATCAAATATGCAACTTTTATTTGTTTAAATTTAACAAAATGTTGGAGGTTTTTAAAATCATCACCTGGAATCCTAAAAATGATAATTTGGCTTCAATATGAGACGCAACGAAGTTTGTCCATATTTTATTTGTGTCAATTCTCTAAACCCTAACTTATTTATTACCAAAGAGCAGCTGCATCACTGCTGTAATTATTGTGCTGTTTCAACAATTCATTCATCAAAACGTTTTTGACTTCACGACTTTTTGTTTTGGTGCTATTTTTACTTTTTTAATATTTTTACTTTTTCAGCCCCTTTTGTCTAATAGAAAATGAATAAAATTTCCTTAAAACCCTTTGTTATCATTTTGCTCCTCTGTTTTCTGAATATACTACTTGTTTATGTTAATTGCAACTTTTTTCTGCCAATTTCACCGTTTTTCAGCTCTCATGTTTTCAGGTACTCTAACCGCTTTTGTTAATTTAAGCTTTTTTAGCTAATTTCTCCAGGTTTTGTTCATTTCAACTACATTTTCCTTAGTTCAGAACATTTTTATGCCAATGTCATCATTTTCCAGCAATTTTCAGCTATTTTACTGCTATTTATAGATTTTTCAGCAGCTGATTTAAGTTTTTTTCTGTTTTTTCAGCTTTCCTCTTTTTAGGTACCTTAACTGTTTTTGCTAATTCAAGCATTTTTTAAGCTAATTTCTCCTTGTTTTCTTTATTTCAACTATATTTAGCTTATTTCAGCAATTTTTATGCTAATTTAAGAAATTTTCTGCCTTTTCAGCTACTTTTATCAGTTTACTGATATTTTCATCCATTTTACTGATTTTTTAGTTTTTTCAGCGTTTTTGCAGCTAATGTAAGCTTTTCCAGCTTTCATCAGTTCAGGTTCTCTTTAACTCTTTCTGCTAATAAGCTTTTTACGCTAATTTCACGTTGTTGTGTTTATTTCAACTATATTTTTGCATATTCAGCTCATTTTTAATGCTAATGTCATAATTTTTCTGCATTTTCAGCCATAATAGCTGCTATTTTCAGCTTTTCCAGCTACTTTGCAACTGATTTCAGCTTTTTGTTGTTGTTGTTGTTGTTGCTGTTGTTGTTGTTTACATTTTTTCCTCAGGAAATGCAACTTCTCTAATTTCTGATGATTTTAACATAAACATTTGACATCTCTGTATAAATCTGAGCTTTTCATTGTTCTGATCTGTTTCACTTTATTGCAGACGATCGGCATGTGTGACCTGACAGTAAAGGCCACTCAGTGTGTGTGTGTGTGTGTGTGTGTGTGTGTGTGTGTGTGTGNGTGTGTGTGTGTGTGTGTGTGTGTGTGTGTGTGTGTGTGTGTGTGTGTGTGTCCCTTTAAGCCAGTTGTGATTGAAGGGGCAGTGTGCATGAGTCAGCTGGTGGCCTGAGCCTCTGCTGCAGACAGCTGATCCCTGCAGCTCCTCCAGTCTTTATTCATTCTCTCTCTCCTTATTATTTCCTCTTCTATCGTCACTGAAACTTCTCTAATTTACGAGAAATCTTCTGGATTTATTTACTGACCACGGTGTGTGTGTGTCTGGATGGGATTGTAAAGGTCAGTGTTTGTGTTTGAGCAATGCTGCGTGTGTTTATCCTGTGTGCAGAACGCCTACAAACTCCGGACGATGACATCAGCGACGCCTACTGCAGCGTCACCTACGAAGGTATGACTGGAAGAATGCACAGAAAAAGTGAAAAAGAAACGGGGTTTGTGAGACTTTATTAGGTTATATTAAGGAGCTTGAACAGCTGCAGTGTTATTTGTGGAGAGGCTTTTGATGTTCATCTTTTGTTGGGTGGGGCTGACGCAGGAAGTGAGGGATGGAGTGAAGAGTTAAAGTGAGGATGGAGAGAAAAGAAGGATTTCCAGTGTGTTTCCTGTAAATCCAGGCTGTGCTTCCAGTCAGATTATCCAACAGGGACCCCCACCCCCCAGTTATGGCTGGTCAGGGTATAGTTATGGGATTTTGTTAAAGGGACAGTCAGATGTTTTGAAGTGGGGTTTTATGGTAATTAGTATCTTACCTGTTGCAGATAACTGCTTGCAGGCTCTGTTGTTACACATTTACAGAGTAATGCTGTTTACCGTTCACCTGCTGGGACTGTTATATTTTAATTTCATCAACACAACATGAAAAATGTTGCATCCAAAGAAGTTAACACACTTTCATTCAAACTCAAGTGTTGAAAAGGATGAGGAGCATAAACAGCACTCTGCTTGGTCAGGAGAGGCCCACCTACCATGATGAACCGATAGAAAACAATGATAATTAAATTAAATTAAATTAGTAGTGATTTTTTTCAAGTATTTTAATATATTCCATGATTTTCCACAGTTTATAGTGTGTATACCAGGGGCAGAGCCAGAGGGGTGGCCAGGGTGGCAAGTACCACCCCCTTGCATCTGATTGGCCACCCCAGGTACCACCCCCAAATGATTGACAAGTAAGGTGGAGATTGCATGTGGCATTTTAAAACTGGGCAGTTAGAGAAAAGAGGAGTAAATACCAAACCACTAAATTAATATAAAACAATAATTGTGAATAATAGTGCTAGCTTTAAGAACCAGTTACTAAAAATTAGGTGACATCTAGAGGACAGTTTGTAACATTGCAATGCCATTGAGCAATGAGAAAAGTTCCTTGAGAAACTTTGACAAGCACACCAAATTTCAGCTCAATATGTCTAAAAATGGCTGAGCTATAGCCATTTCAAATTAGATTTTGGTGGCCATCTTGGATTTTTTATTTGGAAACAAATTTTGTTAACAATTATTTCTGATACTCAACAAGAAAAATTTTTTTTAGATCTTCTGGACGGGTTCTTCTCTAACGAAACGTTTCGTCTCTCCTCCAAGAGACTTCTTCAGTCTGAGAGTTTCAGGCAAAATTCAGGCTTTTAAGCCCTGCCTCCATGTGACTGATACTCGCATCACATGGTTATCGTTGAATGATAGCCATGAAAAGAATGTCCCAACACAGACAAGCTACATCTAATGGCCAGAACTCTGCAGTTTTCACTCATTTACAGGCCAGCGG
>NW_013952569.1:547425-548740 GCF_001266775.1 Austrofundulus limnaeus | reverse complement strand
CCTCCTGGCACTTAACATCATTTACAATATTGCTCTGTTTGTGCCGGGGCACCGGATCTTTAGGGTGAACCAGCCTTTGCCGTTATGTGTTTTGGCAGTATCACTCCACCCCCTGTTAACAATAGGTGTTAATTAGGTGTCAACGATAGCCATGTGATGTGAGTATCAGTCACCTGGAGGCAGGACTCAAAAGCCTGAATTTTGCCTGAAACTCTCATAGACTGAAGAAGTCTCTTGGAGGAGAGACGAAACGTTTCATTAAAGAAGAACCCGTCCAGAAGACCTATACAATTTATTTTCTTTTTAATTTTTTTTACCTGGATTACTGAGATGCATCAGGACATTTCTGATACTACTACGTTAATTTTCAGCTGCGTATGTTTAAAAACGGCTAAATTATACACTACTGTAAAATTAGCAATAATGTTAGCAAATAGCTAAGGGATTAGCAATAATCGTGTCAATTAAATGGTCAGTAAGTCTTAAAATAACTGAATCATGACCATTTAAAGTTAGCTGTTGTGGCCATCTTGAGTTTTTAATTAGCATAATGAACGTAGTAAAGAATGTTTGTGGCTTCTACAACACAATTGTCTAAAAATGGCTGGAATATGGAATATTGTAAAATTTGCTTTAGCATTTAGCTTTAATTCGGACTAACAATCAGCGCGTTCCTTCGCGCATGTGTAGTGTTGCCAGGTGTACGATAATTATCGTATTTGTACGATAATTTTGCCCTCTGTACAATGTACGGTCAATAATCCCAAAAATCCCATAGTATACGATAATTTGACCGCTCCAATGTGTGACGTAATCGACCCGACACGCTGCTCGCTGACATGAGAGGTGGCACGTTGTGGAACACAGCGGTGCTGATTTAGCGACTTCCTCGCTATATTTACAGACTTTTCAGACCCTCTAGAGACTGTTATTCAGAAAAGTGACTAGTGAAAATCTAGCGACTCTTTTTCTGGTGTTATTGAGACTGAGATACTCTGCTGTGAACACATTTCTCCATTGTGCTGCTGAGAGCTCCTCCTCCCCGGTCCCAGAGCACCGACAGGAGGCTTCTTCACGCTGCGTCTCTCCCTGCTGCAGACAGATATCCATCACATCCAGACATGAAATGAATACTGCTGCTGCTGACTGATCCATGATGGGATGTTAATACCAAATTTTACCAAATTTCCCTCTGGGATCAATAAAGTATTTTTGAATTTGAATTGAATTGAATTTGAATAAAAACATTTCTATGGTTAAAATAGATCCCTTTGCCGGTCCCTAGCCAATAGAAAGGAGGGTTAGAGCTGTGACA
>NW_013952569.1:545821-547379 GCF_001266775.1 Austrofundulus limnaeus | reverse complement strand
AACTCTTGACAGAGGAACATGACAAACTTTTCTTTTGTGTGAACCGGCAGCAGCGCACACCCAACATGAGACTACGTGCCGGATGTGACGCCACCCCTTTCTTTTATTGACACGTGCTCAGGTGAATTTACAATCACAGGTGTGAGAGCACAGCTCATCAATAACAAAACTTAACAACTTTGCCTATAATTTACATTTTATTCTAGTCATTTTATCTAACATTTCTTTTTATATGCAGCATTTCCCCAGACTCCATGTTTTGTTCTTGTTTACAATAAAGCTTTTGGAAAAAAAAAAACAGACACCCAACAGTGCTTTTAACTTTATTATAAACAAAAGAACGTGCAGTTTGTTGAATACAGAGCACATTGTGAGCTGAGCAGGATGTAAATTTGAGCCTCTCTAGAATGTAACTTGGGTTTGTACGATCATTTTCCTCAAAATACGATCATTTTCAGCTGCTGATGCGATAATTCAACATTTCCCATCTGGCAACACTGCGCATGCGCAGAGTAAATGACAAGCTAGCTGCTAGCCTAGCATGTCAGGTGCAGAGCGGTAGCTGTCTGTTAATTTTCATCTCTCTCTCTAAGCCTGACGTTCAGAATGAAATGTTATATTTTTAATGAGCTCAAACAAAGTTCTAAACCGGACTTTAAACGGAAACAGGAGGTGATGAAGCGAGAAGACCCACCAGAGATGAAGGTTTGCTTCATTACGGGGACAGAAGAATTACCCGCTCTTTTCAAATGAAGAATGGGTTTGTTATGGATGTTCTGCTAGAACGGAACCGCTTTATTATTATTATTTTTTGCCTTTTTATCAACTTGTGGCTGTCCGGACTCAGATGGGACATGGTGACCAGTTAAAGGTAGGACCGTAACGTTGTTTAATATAAATAACAGTTTTTATCGTGCTGATATATGAAACTTAATTTGTTTACCTCTGTAAATAAAATAGTGAATAAGCTGCCCTGTAGGGCTCATATTTGTAAATCCGACATTGATAAGTCAGTGCCTCATAAATACATGCGCGTACACGCCTTTGCGCATGCGCAGTAAGTACGATGAGTACAGTTGTAATGTTGCCTCTGCAGCAGTACTCAGTAAAAACAATTATATTAAAAGCAGCAGGTTTCATTAAACTTGTTAAATAAGGAACATATTTTATTAGTTTCTCTGGTCTTTCTCAAGTCGTTTTTAAAGGTTGGTCGGTTGGAAAAAATAAAATAATTAAAGTGTATCTTACCCCCCACCCCCACCTGTGAAAAGATAACTCCGCCCCAAGACGAAATTTGAAAAATGCATCAAAGTGGGTAGGGGAGGGGGAGGGGGGGTTAGAGAGCGGAGGTGTGGCCAGGACGAGAGAAGGTGACAGGCAGCTAGCATTAGCATAACTGATGCTACATGTAGAGTGACCACAGTATCGCAGATAGTTACATCTCTGAACGTCTGAGGTGGAGGATTTTCACCCCACACCAGCCCCGGACAGAGGAGGAGGAGCGCTCAGACAGCCTGACAGAAAAAAATAAAAGCATACAGCTGCAGCTGCTCACGAG